>NC_056729.1:883882075-884069575 GCF_019279795.1 Protopterus annectens
CCTAAATACTTCATCCAAATTTTCTGGGTCTATGTATTAGTTTCGCCTCAAGTGTTTGGTCCTTCCCTGTACAGACTCAGACATCTTGAGTGACATATTTCCTGTAAAAGCATGATTGAAATTTTTCCAATACCTAGTTGCACACAGAACAACTAGTTTGCAGTGACAAGCACTGTCCCCAGAGTTGCACACCAAATACTCCTGACATTGCTTTAGATTCTCATTTCAGCTATCTAATCAGTAAAAAAGGGTCTGTTGCCATGGATATGAACTTTCCCACTGTCACTGTTACCACCTTGGTGGATGTGGGCATCCTGAGTAAAAGCAGAAATTGCCTCCTGTTTACCAACAACCAGTTAATTCTCAAACAAACTGTTATGGTATGTGAGAGATGTATTCACACAATGTCATTGGAGGCAAAGTTCTAACATAAAAGTACTTATAATGTCAATAAGATTGTCAGTAGTACACACACTGCACCCATCACGCACAATTAAAAGCAGGCATATAGACCCAAATATGCTGAGGCACTTAAATGTAAGCTTCCTAAACCACAAAGACCTCTTAGATGAAGTACACATAACAAATACGCTCAGCAGCCCCAAATGCACTCTTTAGAGACAACACCCACATCAACACATAGAGACACTTCTCATGGAGCCTCTACCTCTAAGCCCATAAGGCAAGCCATCACACAATCCCAACATTCTGGTCAATGGAGACTACATTGTGAGAAACACTGATGTCCCTCTCACTAGGGTGATTAAGGAGAAAGTGACTGTCAGTTGCTTATCAGGGCTAGGATCTTCCACATTAAGCACACACTCAGATAATTGGACCACAAGTACCAGTTTGACTCAGTCATAGTCCATGTGGGAGTAAATAACCTGAAACATGCAGTACCTCCCTAGACTATATGAAGAGAGACATCATAGAGCTCACGGAATATGTGTCTCGGGATGGTACTAGCCTAACATTGAGCAGCATTTTACCTTCTCCAAGGATAATGCCACAATACAAACAAAAGATGGTTGACTTTAAAAATTGGCTTAGTTTCTGGTTTCATTCTTAGGGGGTGCAATATTTGTCAGCTTGGAAGGAGATGGTCAACAGACCATGCTGCTTTGCCAGGGATGGTCTGCACCTCTTCCCTCTAGGCTTTTGAATATTAGCTAAAACATTGTCTTCTCCCATAGTTTCTTTTTTAGGCAATGCCAAACTGAAACTACTTCTGACATAACAAATCAAAACCAAGAAAATCTAAAGGTATTACTGCTCAATGCTAGAAGCCTAAACAAAAAATTCTACTCCCTAGAAGCTCTATTCACCCTAGAGAATGTTGGTATCCATGCAGCCACTGAGACATGGTTTAAAGCCAGAGAGCAGCACACCAACAGTGCAAAGTTATAATGCCCTCCACACATTTTGACCAGCTACTACACATGCAGGGACTAAAGGTGGAGGTGTCTCTGTTTACATCAAAAATAAACACACCTCAAGGCTGGTCAAACAGGACAATGCACTTAAGCTGCTCCATGTTCAAATCACCATAGGAAAAATCCAATATCACTTCTTTGCCAGATATAGTTCCCCCTCTATGACCCAGGAAACCCATACCATGCATTTAAACTTATTAGAAACACTAACCATCCAACCCAATGCCATATTCATAGGTGACTTTAATTACCCCACTATTAACTGGGAATCCTATATGACACCAAATGTGCTGCCACAGAGATTCCTGGATTTTGTAAACACAAACTTCCTGAACGAGGTAGTCAATACACCAACCAGGGGTGCAGCCGTACTGGAGCTGGTCCCCACTAATATGGGAGAGTGCTGCACACCCCCTACTGTAATGTCTCTCCTGGTAAGGCAGACCACAAATGGTCTCCTTTGAAGTTAAAATAAAACCTGGACCCCAGCTAAACCTGGAATATTCAGAAACTACTCTAAGGCTAATCCCCTGCTATTGAGTGATAACCTGGCAAAATTTCAAGCTCCCAAAAACCCTGTGAACACTGCTGTCTATGCAGAACTGCTCACAGAAACCCTGTACAAGGATGTTAATAGCTACATAGAGGCAGCTATTAACATTCTTGTTCAGGAATGTTAATAGCTGCATAGAGGCAGCTGTACCCACCAAGAAGAAGAACAGAACTAACTCAAAAAACAAGGCACCCTGGTGAAATCACAAAATCAATAGGCTGTATAACAGAAGAAAGAAAATGATGGCAACAAATAGGTGGTGCAGCACCCAGCAGGATAAAAGCACTCTCATCAAACTAAACAAACATCTTAGAGGACAAATAAAGTCTCCCAAAGCCAAATTTGAGGTGAATTTGGCCTCCTAGTCAAGGACAATCACAAGGCATTCTTTAGCTATGTCTGCAACCTCAAAGGCAATACACAATTGTGTGCAGTGCTCATTGTAAACGGAGCCACCTATACTGAGCCAGAAGACATACCAAACCTCCTGGCTGATAAATTCAGCTCCAACTTTACCCCTCTCTCCCTCTTAACCTTCCCTCAGGAAATATCATTAAATATAACTCCCCCTGCTATCATGAGGGAACAGGTCCTTAATGCTCTCATTAAAGCCAAGAACACTGCATCAATGGGCCCAGACAATATTCCAGGATGCCTTCTAAATAGCATCAAACCTGACCTCTCAGGGCATCTGGAATAACTATTTAACTATAGCCTTCAAGCAGGCTTTGTGCCGCATGAATGGAGAGCAGCAACATTCATCCCTCTGCACAAAGATAGGCCATCTACAGACCCTGGAAACTACAGACCCATAAGTCTCACTAGTCTTATATGAAAATCCATGGAAAGAATTATCATGGAAATGATCAATAGTGATATAGTAAACCTCCAGACACTGGCTCCAACCCATTTTGTTTTTGTCAAGGGCAGATCATGCCTACTTAATCTGTTGGACTTCTTTGAAAAGGTCACCAAAACCATGGATGAGAGCAAAATGGTTCACCTGCCTACCTTGACCTGGCCAAGGCATTTGACACAATAACTTACTCAGGCATTGTTGACAAACTCAGTAGGTTAGTTACAAACTCATATGTCACCCAGTGGATAGCCAACTGGTTCACATACATGACACAGGAAGTTAAAATTGGGGAGTCCACCTCTACAAAGTGGCCAGTCATAAGTGGAATCCCTCAGGGATCAATCCTTGGACCGCTCCTTTTTGGTATTTACTTCTCTGAAGTCAAGGCCAATGTCAGTGGTCTCTAGCTGACTAAATTTGCAGATGATTGCAAATTAGGAGCTGTTATTGAATCCCACACTGACACAAAAGTTCTCTAGGACGGGCTGACACAGACAAACAACTGGTGTCAGAGCCATGGACTAAAACTCAATGCCAATAAATGCATAATAGTATCCTTCGGGAAGTCATCCACCCCTGGTAACTATCATATTGACAACACACCCCTTAGAGTTACCCAGCAGTCAGGGACTTAGGGAAACACATAGATAGTAATCTAAAAAAATAAACCAATAAATATACTAAAATAAACAAAAAGAAAGAAAAAAAACACGCTGGAACCAAGATACTCTTAATGTTAGCGCTTTTGTTTACTTGAATATTGTAAACTTCTTCAGACAATACAAGAGTCAAACCACAATACTTAAATACAATTAAAGTAATGATGCCATCAATTAAAAAATAATGATGTCATCAATTAAAAATAAAACCCCACCTCATTTTAAAGTAACAGTCATCAATACTGGTAAAAACTATGTGCATTTACATTAATACCAAAAAAGTTCAAAGAAGTGTCTTATCGATTATCAAAAAATGAAAATCATGACTAGGAAAACTAAGCACATGTTTAGCCAGTGCATTGTTAACGTTCTTCCTTTTAATAGCATAACAATGCTCATAAATTCTATTTTTTAGGGGTCTATCCGTTTTTCCAACATAGAAAGCCGTGCACTTGGAACATAGCCCTAAATAAACCACTCCTCTAGTGTTACAATTATATCTATCATTAATGTGTATTTTCATCTTACCCACAATTACTGAACTACCCACTTAAGATAAGACACTAGAAAATGGCAGGGGTGGTCCTATTTGTTTAAAATTGGAAGAAAAAGAGGTCCTATGGCAATTAAAATTGTACGCTGTGGTTCCACCAGGACTTAATAATTTAGTTTCAATTAAAAGTATTTTAAAGCTTAAAGCCTTATTAAGATGAGAATTTTAGTAGGCACATTTGATTCATTATAAATAATATACTCTATTGTTGCTTCTTTGAACTTTTTTGGTATTAATGTAAATGTACATAGTTTTTACCAGTATTGATGACTGTTACTTTAAAATGAGGTGGGGTTTTATTTTTAATTGATGACATCATTATTTTAATTGATGACATCATTACTTTAATTGTATTTAAGTATTGTGGTTTGACTCTTGTATTGTCTGAAGAAGTTTACAGTATTCAAGTAAACGAAAGCGCTAACATTAAGAGTATCTTGGTTCCAGTGTGTTTTTTTCTTTCTTTTTGTTTATTTTACATAGATAGTAATCTAGCCTTTGACCATCATGTGTCTACAGTAGTGTGGAAATCCTTTTATGTTGCGCAACTTATAAATAAAGGTATGGCATCTAAGTCCAAGGAAGTCATTGTTCCACTGTATTCAGCATTCATCAGAACTATCATTGAGTACAATGCCCCCTTTGGATGTACCAAACAGGTATATCAAATAATTGGAATGTCCACAGAGGTTCCTCACTAAAAGAATACAGGGCTTAAGTAAAATGTGCTATGCAGACTACCTGAAGTCTATCCCTCTATTATTTCTCCTACAGGCTTTTGCGGGGAGATCTATGCCTGACACACTGGGCATCGTAAGACCCCACTCTGATGGAATTCCTGCATATCGACAAAACAAACAGCACCAGAATTGCCCATCCTAAAGACTTAAACCATGCCTGTGATATAAATAAGACCTGCTGGAGAGATAGGTATGTATTCCAGAGATTCCCCTGTCTCTTGAACAGGCTCCCTATTCATGTGAAGCAGAGTTCCTCCCTAACCCAATTCAAGTGCAACCTGGACAATTGGATGGGGAACAGGAAATTCATCCCTGGTTTGGCACCTGTGTCTCTAATGGACACAGGCAATCTGCAAATGGTTCATCTCCCAGGCCCTATCTTGTAAATGATTCATCTCCCAAGCCCATGCTTACACTTATGAAGGATACTAGAACCTGTCAGAGATTTGGGATGCATGGCTAGGCTTAAACAGGCCCTTGTGGTCATTGGCCTAGTAAACACCTATGAAACTATAAAGTAGCCAGTGGTCTTCATACACTTAAACTGTATGAAAATTGACCTCAAAAATACTGGAGTGATGAGAGAGCTAGAGAGAACAGTGTCCTTTATGTGTGTAAACTGTTAGATGTTTTAGAGTATAAAATAATAAGTCAGTAATATAAAGGAGATAGAAAAGACAATTCAATAATAAATATATATGTTGGTATTTTAGATTACAATATATGAATGAGGTAGCATATTTAATAAATCTAACAATAATTATTGTTTTTTGGGTTTTTTTAATATACATTTTAAAGTCAAGCTTATGTATTTCAGTGATAGCAACAGATCAATTCCTTTTTAGTTAGTGAAATTTAGTTAGTGAAATTTTTTCAGTTGTATTAAAATTCAATGTGAAATATATGTGCTGGATTCAGAAAACTCTGCAGCATTGTGCTAAGTGAATTTATGCAATGAGTAGCCACACAGAGTGTGTTTGATTCAGAAAACTAAGCTACACAACATTGCTCGCACATATAATGTGGTCAGCCATGCTATATATTAAAGACTGAATAATGAGGCACTGTGCATGATAATGAGATAAAGCAAAACAGCTGAGTGATTCAAAAATTTAAATACCACTTAAGGAGCTGCACATCCTTTATATTCAAATTCCGCCATATGCCCATGTTCAGACAGAGTTCATTGCACAATTTTGTTACAGGTTGACAGAGCCATATTTAATGTGTACATCAAGAGGCTCTTATTGCAGCTGCTGTGCCTGATGGTGTGTGACATCACTCCTGAAGGTGCCTGGCCATTTGACTGTGCTTAACATTTCATGGCACACTTGACATCTGCATTATAGGCTGATACCATGTTAACAGAGGCAGTACACCTAAAATCATGGAAATGTGTCAGCCTCATCTACAGCGATATTGGATTTGTGGGACACCTATCACAGTGGATAGAAAGGTATTTGTGGCTTTATATATATTAGCTACTGGGACCTTTCAGTGACCTACTGGGAGCACAGTGGTGATATCTCAGCCATCTGCTTCACGAATACGCTATCATTTTTCTGATGCCATGCTTCAGTATGTGTGGAAGCATATGTAATTCTCATGCACCCCCAAAGAAGAGAGCCAATGTCATGCACAAGTTCTATAATATTGCCCATTTCTCTTAGGTACTGGGGCTATAGACTCTACTCACATTGAAATAAAGATCCCATCTGGTGAACTGCAAAGGAGGTGCTTAATTCACAAAGTGTATCACTCCATCAACTGCGAGGTAGTCTGTAATGCACAAGGTGTCATATACAATGTGTGTTCAGGTGAAACGGGCAGTGTCCATGACTCCCACATATGGCACATATGTGACCTGTACCAACAGTTTGTGATGGGTGATTTCCCACAGGGGCATCTTGCTGGTGATGCCAGATATGCCCTAGAAACCTGACTCATGGCACCCAACAGAAATCTGCACTATCAAACAGACTAGTGGTACAAATGTTCACTATTGCAGAACATGAATAGAGAGAGTATGTCTGAGCGGATAAGGCAAACTTTCATTGTGTGGCTTCATCCTGTTGTGCCTGGCAGTATAATCCTGCCACATTTGCCAAAATACTGATTGTATGAAAAGTTACACAATGTTATACTTAGGAAACAGTTACATCAGGGTGGCCTCTTCCAGGGTTAGCAGATCCCAGCACAACAGGCAGGAAAAGCTGAGACTCATGAGCAGTAAGAGGAGGAGCCAACAGCAGGTGATGATCATGCCAGAATGAGCTGGACACAGTATACCATGTCACTAGATAAAAGGTAGTGGATTGCACATAGTGTTACAACATAACTATGCAAGATTTAAGTGTTGAGCAACTCTAGTGGAGTACAGGGATAAAGCCCTGACTTCTGACCAGCTGACCCAGATTAGAGTAGTGGCTCATGTGACTGATGGAGTGGCAGGGAGGGAAGGATGTGCCTGTTCTCTTGAGAGGGTGGTTATCGATGGCACTGACTAAGGATAGGCCTGGCCTAAAGAGGGGAAATTGCCATCAGACATAGTTGATGAGCAAAGAGGGTTGGAAAAAGGGAATGTGAGTAGGACATATAAGAAGAAGCCCCCCCCCCCAACAGAAAGAAGCACATACAGCTGAGCCTTAAGGAAGCCTTTAGGATCCACAACTGTCTCCAGTGAATGCCAAAATAGTCCAGGGGGTAGGATGATGTCTGTACGCCCAGCATTGGACATGGGACACTGGGGCTGTGCCAATACCATGAGGTTCAAGGGGAACAAAAAAAGAAAAACTTAAAAAAAGTTTGCATTAGGAGTTCTTTATTATTGTCAATCATTAGTAAATCTACTGCAACATTAAAGCAATTTGTGGCAAGGCACTTAGTTTTCAGAATAGAATCTGACAGCTAATGAAATTACACATAATGCAACTCAAGCAATTCTAACTTGTTAAAATTATTGGTGATAACTTAAGTACATGAAACAAGGCACTGGCCAGCTCATGTGGCACTTTCTGGAATATTCTTTCCAATCATAACTGATAGTCTTAAATTGACAGAAAAAGAATACAATCATCATTCAAAAACTGTTAAGACTGTCAAAGATCAACATGCTCTTATACTCACAGCTGTTTCTCATGATCTCACATGTAATTTTTCTTTGCCCAAACAATGCTGCATTCATTACAGAACTTGTAATAAAATCAAGGACAAAACACAATGCCATATTATCTATGTTACTACCTGCTTCTAATATGCAAGCAATATTCCATAAAATTTCTTTATTTATAGTAAGGCAGAACTATGGTTTCTATCTAAACTTACAACATACAGCTGCCGTACCTATGTCTCACAGAGTACAAATACTTTTTCTGGCCTAGCTTATCTAGAAATAATTCACATATACAGAAATTAATTTTAACAGTTCTGGTGTCTTTTAACAGTGTTTAGTATTTTATTATATGTTAACATTAAGCAGATATATTATAGTAAAATAATGCATACAAAAACACTAGGCTGTGCTTATCCATGCATAGGTTGGCTATGCTGTGCATCAGACATAAGCAATCCAAGTAATAATGTAGAAAAGGCAGTGCACAGTTACCATTCTTTGCATAAGTCAAGGAAATAGAGGAGTGCTTGTAGTCAAAGGGAGATGTGTGAGTGTGAGCACAAAGGTGTATAAAAAGAAAAAGAAAAAAGTGCTTTTATGGGAAGTGTAAAAACAAGTATGGAAAGGTTTAATGTTAAGATGGGCCAGTGCCAGTGCATGAGTATGATGTGCTGGGGCTGCAGTGGTGTTTTGTGTTGGTTCGTGTGTGTGTGTGTGTGTGTGTGTGTGTGTGTGTGTGTGTGTGTGTGTGTGTGTGTGTGTGTGTGTGTATGCTTGGGTATGTGTGTGTCTCTACAAGGACATAGCCTCAGCAGTTGGTGGAGTACTGTGACTCAGGCTACTGGACAGGTCCTAGGCATATATGATAGAGGGTTCAGCTTCTCTTGCATGTCCCTGCCTATGAGACCTGGTTCTACCATGAGTTGCACTGGCTGTACCTTGGCTAGATGCTCATGTGCTACATAACCTCAACTGATGCCTGCTAAGGGATGTGCCACCATGATGATGGCCATGATCACAGGGACACCCTCTCTTGGGAGTAGATACCACCATGATAGCGGTTGCTGTGGAAGTGCTAGCACTGTGGGAACAGGACTTCATTTGTCCTTGGCCATGATAGCAAAATGAATATCCAGTGTAACTATGACCCAACACTATGACTATACATGCAACTGATATCTTAACAGCTATAAACACGATACAAACTAATAACCCTGGCCATACTATGGGCAGATAGTCATGCCTGTTGAATCCCAAATTCACCTGTTTGCTACGAGTCAGGCAGATGTAATGAAATCTAATGTGACTACAAGGTAAGAAGGACTTGCAGCTATTGAGAGAATGAGATATGACTACATACCTGGGGCATCCACACTTGAAACTTTTTGGAGCCTGGTCAGCTCTCCCACAAAATCCTGCACTGCATTGTGGGACTGTTTGGTGGCACTGGTTTTAAGAGTAGCCAAGAGCTCCTCTTTCCCCAAAAGGTGCATTTCAGTTGATGACCAAGCACCTGTTGCACTACATTCCCATGTCATAGTTTCAGCTCTTTGGGTGGAAGCACAGATCTTATCTGTGGCCCTGTGGCAGACAATTTTATGGCCATGGTCCTACCCACTGTATTGATATTGCAAATAATTTTAGCCTGGGTGTGGTCATAGTAGGGCTGTTTAGTGGCATGGACATCAAAGAACTGTTGGCCAAGGAGATCAAGGGCCTAGTACCACCTCATTCTCAGCACTCGACAATTTTGGCCTCTGGGTGGATATGAATTACCCACTAGATGCAGCATTTTTTTTCTGAATGCCCTGTTTTTTAGGCATAGTTCTGTTGGTACTGAAAATAGTAGAATTGACAGTATTGTTCCTGCATGGCCTTACAAATCCTTGCACAACTAGTATCCGTCTAGGCCATATAGTATGCTGTACTTGTGCTTGACTGATATCTATACACACAATATTTAAGAAAATGTCAGGCAAGTGAAAAAGAACACATGACCATTACAATAGCACTGTCACAAAGGCGGTGGCTAATAATCTATGTGCAATCCACACAGCACTAAAACAGCATTGAATGGTGCTCTGAATATGAGCATGTCTCCTATATACCATAATAATCTTGCAAGCTACTACATTTGGTACACTTGCAATGCATCCCTTGTTACCCTTCTGGCTAACACATTTAAAAGTTGTAACAAACTGACATCCCTTAGAGACATCACAGCAGTCAAACACAGAGTTGTACAAAGGAATGGATTTGTAAGAAGTAGCACTTACCTTATATAAGCAGATATCTTAGTCAGAAGGAAAGATTTAACAAAAAGCCCCCTTAGCAGGAATCAAAATCCTTTACTAGTGTTTTCTTCTGTAGCATGCTGAGGGTCTATGCTTCTTTGCTTGTATTGTATAGATTTATCCCTCTGGGGGAGATAACTATACTAATTAGGGCTCCTCTCCTTCTTGTTTCTGAATCAATCAATGTGTGCAATGAGTACAGCTGGTGAAGATTGTGCAGCTTTCTACATGATGATGTGCACACTCCTAAGCACCTGTATATTATTTAAGGGGTGAGGAAACTGTCATACCATATAAGACTATCTGCAGATGGAGTCACTGTAGAGCATGCTTTATCAACAGCATACAAAAGGATGGAGGTCTGTTATGTTTCACACCTTAAAGTGCTATTAGAATCATAATAATGCATTACCTGTATTTAAAGGGTTTGCCATACATCATGCAAATGAGGTATCCATCAATGCCCATCACTGCATGTAAGACAGGACATGTGAGAAGTGTTTTGGGGCCAATTATCTACCATTTTTAATGGAGATTCATCAAGGTGAGAAATCATGACTGGAAAAGTAGACGTTGCTGCACCTTTTAGAGCACAGAAGTGGTTTAAGGAGGAGTCCAAGATTTTTCTCTACATCCTGCACAAGGAGCACTACAGGGTTATACAGGGCCTCAGTATAAGGCTGAAGCTTGGAATAGTTTGGGTTAGGCTGTCTCACTTGCTACTCAAGTCACATCATATATGTTATACTGCATGCACTGTAAGTATCTTACTGTAAGTTTTGAGATCATATTGCAGGAAAATACTGGAGACATCAAGAGACCAAAAGCAGTCCTTCAGCAAACAAAATACATGTTTAACGATAATTAGGACTGTGACAGGATGGTGTTATATGCATTCTCTGCCATGGTCTGTTGATTTCTTAGTGGTGTCATGAGCCATGGCTCCATGAGTAAAATGGCCTTGTGAAAAGTCACACCATATAAATAAGCTTTATAAGTCACAGATGTGACAGAGATAGTAATCATGGACACTGCATGGGTGACCTCATGATACATTGTATATTATACCTGTGCATTGCAGACAAGCTGGTTGTTGATGGAGCAGAATCCCTTTCATTTGATATATCATTGTCAGTGTTCCCCAGGTGGGGACTTTAGCAATATGGGTGCAGTTATTGGCCACTAGTGCCTCAGGGAAGTAGACTATTTCATAAAATGCCTGTGTAGTGTTGTTATCCTCTCTCCTCTAATGTGTGGAAATCACATATGTTCCTCTACATGCTCCAGCATGATGTCAACAACATGCTGGAGTATCATTTGAGCAGATGCCTGTCATACACTCACTATATTCCCTTTGGATGCTGTAAGATCCCTGTAGCCAGTGTTCTCAGAACAACACATACCTTCACATCTCAACCACTTCCTGCAATATGCATCTGTCCACATGGTAGCAGCCCACTATTTCTGTATTACAGGGGGCGGACAATGTTGGACACAGGCAAATGACTCAGTGGAACCATGGGTAATGGTATGTACCTCAGTGGTCACTGACTGCAAATGCCACTTTCTGCATATACATATCTGGCAAAGTGTCAGATAACCTTAACATATCTTCATGATATCTCTCTGTCTAGTAACACCATGATTTTATTGTGGTCAGCAACATCAGTATTTGCAGCTCATTGCACAAAATGCATACATTTCTGAATCATGCCACCATATCATTTATCTTCATTAGGATTTGCCATGACCTTCATTTTAATATCTTTGCTCATTTTCATGTCATATTATATTTATTTGAATAGTATGCCATCTGTGGTGTTTCATGATTTTGTATGGTTGTACAAAATGTGCCTCTGACCTGCCCACTTCCTGTCTATGGCTATTCATTGTGCAGTTTCATCAACTACAATGCAATATTTATGAACAGCAGGAAATCTTTTCTGTTTGTTTCATCTAAAATATCTGTGTATATATCAATAATGAATTTCTTTTTGAGATTTATAGTCTGGCTATATATGAAGCAGATCCATTTTAGATCAGCATATTACCCCAGTCAAGATGATAAAATTAAAATAAACAAAGTCACTATTTGCCAATCCATAGATATTTTAATGAATAAAATACTCACTGAGCATTAGGACACAACACATTAATGTAGGGGATTACCTCCCACTCCTGATTAGGGTAACCATTGCTAGCCGATGGAGTTCTATACTAGGAGCTATTCTTTTTGAATTCCTCTTCTTAGATATAAAAGTGGGAATTTGTTTTTGGTAGCCAAATGTGTAAATGATTATAGATTACATAATTTAATTATCTCAATAAAAGACGCATATGTTCTGAAGGATGGTCTACAAAAATAAAAACCCGATGGATTAAGAATATCCTCTCATTTAATATCATTAAGTGTAGCACCATAACGCGTGGTAAAAAGAGTACACATTATTACCACAAAATGAATAGGCAACTCATAAAAAATATTACTAATATTAAATAATTATGGTCAAAAGCTGAAAGTAAATTAAACTTTAGCACTTGTCTGAGTACCAAAAGTCAGAAGTGTCGATTCTGTTGCCCATCCAATTCTAAAAGTTATAACTTGCCAGTCTCAATAAATCAATGTCTCACCGTATACATTCTGATAGTAGACATTTTTTTATCCTTTGTCAAGCCACCTGAACCAGCCTGAAAGAAGTATGATTCCTTACTGAAAAAATATAGGAATCTAAAATATAAGCAATACAAAAATTCTACAAGAATTGCCATTGCATTTTGTTTCCCACACTCTGCTTGGAGGTGAACTCTGCCTAGTCCATAAGACTGTGTTTGATCTGGTGCTGTTATGCCTGTGGGCCTGTAACATATTGCCAGGGGAGCTAAAATCCAGTTGTAGAATCTACTCTTAAAATGAAATATTGATAAAAAGAAAAATGTGTATTAGGAATGGATGCTAGAATTTGCACTTTTTTAGCAAACTGCAGAATCAACACTATACTTCAAGTAGGCATCTTCAGAACGCTAATGAGGACATACAATTTTCATTTATATCCTTTGGGATTGAAAAATGAAAGTGGAACTAAGTGGCAGTTACTCATAATTTCTCTTACTGCAGACATAATGCACACCCAAGGAGTTAAACATTCCTGTATAGACTGATAACTTTTTTGTATAATTTCTGGCCGCATCTGCTGACCATCTAACCTAAACTTGATTAGACACTGCATCGTTCAAGAGGAGCATCATCTAATGAACCATTAAGGTGATTAGTGCTCTTTACAGAATCCTGACAATGACAGCATTTTTCTTTTATGGCCTATACCTGTCCATGGTGGTAATATGAATACTTGTGTTACCAAAGGCACTGCCTATGTCCATTTGTTTGTACATATGTGCTCCCCCAGAAGTATTGATAGGGATTAACATCAGTGACTTGTGCAACTTCCTGAATCATCATAGGCCTCCACTCTCCAGACAAAGCCCTACCACTAGAACAGTGGCATGTGCTGGTCAGTAATTAGCCCCCCCCCATGGGAATGCTCATTCTCCTGCCCTCTATACTCTAGTCTCAAATACAGGTTGCATGGTCTGTAGTCAGGGCTTTACTCTGTTTCTCCGATGAAGCATGATAGAATGATAGATTTGATTTTATTTTGTTGCTATTTTTAAGGTAATAATAAGCAGCACAGTCTATATTCTTTAGATAATATACAGTAGCATGTTCTTGTGTAGTGTCAGCAGAAACTTCATACTTACTAATTTCACATGTATCTGGATCACACTGCAAAACGTTTTCCCCTGACTGTTAGGTAAGCTATGAGCCAATGGCAGGCAATTGCTATTTTACCTTCTAAAATGACCATCTCACTGCTACAAGCATCGTGTTTAATGTACTTCAATGGTGCAGTGGTGGCATTGTCGCCTTGCAGCAAGAGGTTCTCCAGTTCAATTCTTGGCTGGGTGCCTTCTGTGTGGAGTCTGCAAGTCCTCCCTGCATTTGTGTGGGTTTGCTCTGGTTTCATCCTGCATTACAAAGACATGCATCTGGAGTGTTTCTCCCTGGGCCTCCACTGAAAATCGACTTTGTTCCAAGTTGGACTTTCCCTGTTAACAATTAAATGTATCCCATTCTGAAATCTTACCTTAAGCGACGCCTATCTTTTGTATATGAAGAAGCATTTACGTGTTATATGAAGACATTAAGTGCCAGCAAAGAAAAATGAAACTAGAGAAGACTAGCTCTTAACCATAAAATAGTGACGTAAGAAACATAGAGACTGCTATATACCAAGGTCATTTGTCATACAATTTGGAAGTGTTTTTGCTAACCTTTTCTGTTGTATTAGCAAACCCACCACAGTAAGAATTAAAGAAAAAATCCTCATTGTGTCTGAAGATTTCAAATTAGAGGTGAATATGCTGTATTTGAGAATATATGCTTGCAAATTATATTTTTAAATGCTGCAGTTTATTTAGGCTCATACAATATGAGGCACAGAATCTCTTTGTTTAATAAGCTGACCTCCTGAGCTACGCAAATATAAAACTGCATTACTCCTGTGGCTCATAAAGAGAAAATTAACACAAATATATGCTGTGTTGTTCTAGTCATTGCTAGTGCTTTATAAGTTGCATAATACCATAGAGAACCATTTAAATATGGAAGCCTATGTTCTTTAATTTGATTTGTTCTGAACTGTGCTCACCAGGATACTCCTATGAGAGCAGTTTACTTATGTAAAGCTCCCAAGGTGTCAGAGAATGGATATGTAGGTAGAGAAATTGTAATTATGACATACAATATGATGTACTGCGTTGTGTTGCTAACTTGCTCCAGTTGTTGTTACAGATTAAGATGGAGGTTCTATACCAACAGAACAGTAGCTGAGTTTTTTTTTAAAGACATAAGACAGTGGGCCTGTGTTCTACATTTCATGTGTTCTGCTCTTAAAGCATTTTTCATTCAATTCTTTGTTAAAATATCTAATTAAAATAAGACAAGCCTTTTGTATAGCCTTAATATTACTTTATACCAAAATGCATTCCTAAATTAAACATTTAGTTATGAAACCTGTACATTCATAATATTGAAAGAAATTGCACTATGACCAGTGGGGATCTTCTTCTCATGATGATATTGTCCAAGGCTTTACTCACAGAATGACAAAATATTAAGAATGTATTTTGCCAGAGAGGGGCCTACAGTAGCTATAGCTGTTCTTGGCATTCTTCTCATATTAGGAAAACTTTTCCCATTTCTTGTGATTTGTCTACCGTACAGTTAATGCACTGAGTTACAAAGTGCAGTATATAAGACCATATGTACTTATTTGTTGTATATTGCTTTGTTTCTTATGCATAAAATACTTAAATGTGTCAGAAGTTTGCACTCCTCTAAAAGTAACAGAGGTAAACGTGATTACATACAAACTAACAGTTTTCTCTCTTACTGCAGTGCCATCTTTATTAGTTTGAATGCTGCACATGATGGGGCTTATTTTCTTTTGGGGCATCTATGTATCTGCCTGTTTGTCTAACCTGTCTGCTATGTCTTTAAGTTCATACGCAAGTACTAGGCAATCAGTCTGCAGACCATTTCAAGCCTAATCAAAAAATCTTATTCAAAAGTTCCCTCTAGCCTCAAAGAGGGCAAGACAAGATAGACCAGGGGGAATTTCAAGATTCTTACACATTTTCACTGTAATATTAAGGAGGGTGGCCTAATGGTTAAGGTGTTTAGTTAGCCTAGTACTAATCTATGAACCTATGAATCTATGAAAACAAGGACTAGCAAGGGTTTAAACTCCTTTACTGTGCTATATTTAATATGCAAACTCCATTCTTGTTTTCAGTGGTTCCACTTACAGAAATGTACAGTCAGACAAAGAGGTGAGGAACACATAATATAGCCATCTTAGTAAAAAATAAAACAGGCTGAAGGAAAGATAAGTGATTACATGCAACATTCATTTTAAAAGTGCACATTGCATAGCAGGCTGAACTGCTATTAGTAAAATGAAATATAACTTTCGTAATTGAGATGAATGAGGCATGCTGCAGTACATTTAGACTTGCCATTTACTACTAAATGGATTGGTCTGTCTTAATTGTTAAGAATTACTCTGTTATTACTCAACATGAACATTTTAAAGTAATTATCGAATTATGTTTTTGTAAAAGAAATAATAATCACTGAGACAAAGTTAACTGCTGCATGTCACTGAGCTTCGTCTCTTAGCTGCAATCACTTTGAAAGCCTGATGCAATAATGTTTCTGCTAAAATATGCACTGATGCTACATCACAACTGGTACAGTATATTACATTTGTATTTTCAGCATTAACTAATAACATTTTTTTCAGGTAAAACTTTAATGCTTATGAATTTTTTTTCTGAGTCACTCTATTGGTTATTTAGGAAGAATAATAAACAAGGAAACTGGTTTTGGGATCCTGGGGCAAAAAAAACTCCAAGCACTGTACAGTTTCAGTAAAACATTAAGCACTGTAATCTGATATAGGGATGTCAGAAAGCATAACATATGCTGTAATTCTTCAGAACAGGGTCGACAGAACTTGTTAAAGACAGAATGTAGCCGCAGACACAAAGGTGCCCTGAGAAGATTCTGTGACGTGCTCATAAAGATATACCTGAATATTCATTAATGAATTACTGCATTGCATTAAGTGCCATGGCATAAAGGTCCTATCAACCTGGTGTGTACAATTCATAGACACATATTACCCACAATGAAGACAGGTCCCATTATTGGCTAATCCACATAGCTCTGAATCACAGTTAACTACCGTGGTGTGCAGATCAGCGCTTCCTACAGTAGCTTACAGTTTTGTTGGCCACATTGTGTAAGCAGAGGTAACCCAGCATTCACTATCCCCCTACACACACTACACACATTCAGTCATGCACATACACATACAACATACCTCATGCCTGTCTCTGTGCAGTCTAAACATCCCCAATGTCTCCTTTTCCTGACCTTGTAAATAAGAGAAGACATCAGTCATTCATTAATATCAAACATTTGAGTTGCAGTCATTATATCCTTCAGTACATCCAAAGTAACCCTGGTGTCTCTAGTGTCTAGTGGATCCCCCTAGTGATCCCTGTTAAGTACTCTTATGGCAGGAGTTTCAAGAGTTATTCCTGATGTTGAGTTGTCTCTCCTGATCCTTGTTATGTGACAATTAAGGGATACAAAGCAAAAGTAATTCCTGGTTTCTAGTGGTTCCTACTGATCTCTGTTAAATGCCATTAAAGTACACACTTCTAGAGGTCTCTCTGGTGTCTAGTGTTTTCCCTCATTCATTGTGATGTTTAATTGCTTCTAAGGCAATATCTAAATAAGTAATTCTCTGGTGCCTTGTGTTCACCCCACCCACATCTTATATAGATGTCATAGAGGCACAATAGTGAAGAGATATCTATGGTTTCTTGTTCCCCAAGCCCACATTACATGTAAGTGCCACTCAGTTGTCAGTACAGAGTTATCCTAGGTGGCTAATGTTTCCTCTACACAAATCCTCATACTGTTTAAGTGCCACATTAGTATGACTATAGAGTTATCCCTTATGGCTGGTGGTCCTAGTCCACCAGTCCTTGTTCTCTTTAAGTGCCACTCAGGCACACCAAAGTTTTCCCTGGTGGCTTGTGGTTTCTACCATCCAGTGTTGCAGGCTGTACTCATTTGTCTAAGGGTGTGTGGAAATATGACAGCCACTCCAACACACACACACACACACACACACACACACACACACACACACACACACACACACACACACACACACACACACACACACACACACACACACACACACACACACACACACACACACACACACACACACACACACACACATATAAAACTGCCCCTTCCTTATCTGATCACTTTTGCAGACACACTCATCTATTCAGCCATAGGTGTACAACCAAACACACACACACACACACACACACACACACACACACACACACACACACACACACACACACACACACACACACACAACTTTTATCCCTGTATTACCACTAAACCTTTAAGTACTTAGCTTTGCTATGATGGATGAGCATGGTGCTTTTGGCTGTGTTCGCAAGGTACAAAGAGTGGCCATTTGAATCTACATGGCTGAGCAATTCTGTGAATTGCTTGGCATGTAAACACCTTCCAGAAGCAATTTTGGGAGGACAGAACACATGGCTACTTGGCAAATGCCTTTCTCCAGGAATGCCTCACTAGCATTTAGAATGGCCACACCCATAGTGGCACAGATTGTCTTCTTGCAAAAGCACCAGGGTAGGTATAATCTGTGCACAACTCCCACAAAAATGTTGAAATTAAGTATGAACATATAAACTTTTGCAAATGTAAATCAAACAAAAAAATCAGTGAACCAAGAGTGATAGATATGAGCTGTCACTCAGGCCTCCAGTTTAGTAAATGCAGATGAGTATATGAGTTGTAATACCTGTGGGGGTCAGAAAGTAGCACTGTTAGACATTAAAGAACATCACTGGAATATTAACATAACATAGATCATGACAGCAACAATTGCTTAAGTTTTCTGTGATCATTTCGATCAAAGACATCAGAAAAGTGTCAACTGCTACACAAATCACTATCTAGTTTGGGAAAAAGCTAAAGTGGATATTTATAAGTAGTCATTACTCCCGATCAAAATTATAAATGTTGAACATATTTAGATAACCACAAAAGCTTTATAGAAATTATTGAAACAATTGATATTATTCTGTGCCTTATTTTCACATATTTTCTAAAATCAGCATTTGCTGTTGTGGATTCTGTTGGTCATAGCAAGAAAATGTATTACCAAACACTGGGAATCTTTGAGATGGCCAGGATTAGAAAAGTATGTCTTACTGGTCTTTTTCATGAGTTGGTACTTTACAATTAATACACAAGTATTGATGCTGTGGCTTTCAGTAGTGGATTAAAGTTGCTTAATACAGGACAAATATTAAATACATATTAATAAATCATGGTTTATAAATAGTAATCAGTGACTAGTCATGACCTATCAGGCCATCTGTAATTGCTATTGAACCACATCCTTCAAACAGGCTTTGTGTTTCAAGAATAGTCAACAGCAAACGTCATCCCTCGGCACAAAGGTGGGCCATCTACTGACCATGGAAGCTACAGATCCATAAGTTGCACTAGTCTCATATACAAAGCCATGGAAAGAATTATTATAGAAATTATCAGTAATGACATAGTAAACCTTTAGACACTGGACTCAACCCAGTTTGGTTTTGTCAAGGGCAGGTCACGCCTATTTAACCTGGTGAGCTTCTTTGAGAAAGTCACCAAAATAATGGATGATGGTTCAGATTGCTTACCTTGACCTGGCTAAGGAATTTGATACAATAATCCACTCAGACATTGTTGACAAACTCAAGAGGTTAGGTATAAACTCTTATGTCAACCGGTGGATAGCCATCTGGTGCACAGACAGGACCCAGGAAGTTAGAATTGGGGAGACCATTTCTACAAAGAGGACAGCAACAAGTGGAGTCATTTATGTATCAGTCCTGGGACCACTCCTTTTGGCATTTGCTTCTCTGAAGTCAAGGTCAATGTCAAGGGCCTCTGGCTGACCAAATCTGCAGAAGATTGCAAATTAGGAGAGTCCCAGACTTCTCCACCCAGACTAATACTCTCCGTAATGGGTTGACACAGGCAAGTAACTTGATTAGAACCATGAACTAAAACTAAATGCCAAGAAATGCATAATAATGGTATCCTTTGGGAAGTAATTCACCCTTGTAACTATCATATTGACAACACTTCCCTAAGAGTAGACACAATAGGCAGGGACTTGGGTTCACACATAGACAGTAATCTAGTTTTTGATCATCACATGTCTAACACTAGAATTACCCATTTTAATGACTTAAACCTTGTCTGTGATATAAATAGAACCTGCTGGAGAAACAGGTATGTATCCCAGAGACTACCTTTTCTCTGGAACATGCTCCCCATTCATGTGACTCAGAGATCCTTCTTACCAATTCAAGTGTAACCTGGACAATTGTATGGGGAATAGAAAATACATCCCTTGTTTGTTATCTCTGTCTCTAATGGATACAGTCAGCCTGTAAATGGTTCATCTCTAAGGCCCCTGATTGTAAATGATTTATTTCTCAAGCCTCTGCTTACACTTACCAGGGGTACCAGAACTTGTAAGAGATTTGGGATGCATGGTTTGGCTTAAAAAGGCCCTAGGGGTCATTAGCCTAGTACACATCTATGAGCCTATGAACCTTCCTCCAGACATGTTTTAAAAAAGCACACTCCCACAAACAGGACTGATCCAAACCAGCAGGCATAATCAAAACACGTATTACTTAGACAGCTTTCACAGCAAATCATACATTACAAGCATGACTTCTACCTTTACTCTTACTGAAAATCTTCAGCTGAGCCCTAATATTAAAACACAGCCAATAACTAAAGTTAAGAAATGCATTATTGTTTCTATCAGTATCACACCCTCCTTATGTACATAAATTAATTATTAACCATAACCAGTGGATGTATGCATGTACAAAGCCACAGTTCCTCCTCAGCAGCGCATCACACATATTAATTATGATGCACTGCCAAGGGAGATCACAGTAACACGGATATTGAATCCATGTAAGACACACTTTACAGGCTGTCCCTGAATTGTGGACTGTCCAGAAGACTTCTGGACAGTTGTGAAGTACAGCACAATACCTTTCAGCCCTTTAACCTGGGCCAAAAACATGTACAAGACATTTTACTTCATTAAATTGCAGTTTTATTTTATTTAATTTTTTTACGTTTATGTGCTTGTTTGCATGGCGTGGTACGTCACTTAGCTATACTTAGCTTTGCTCAAATATACAGTAGACATCTGTTAAACATCTAATAATAGAAACCGGATATTTATTTTATTTATTTATTTATTTGAAGTTTGTTTACCAGGATAATCCATTGGACCGAATGAGCCCATTTTCAATGGAGTCCTGGGGAGAAAAGCTCCAAAGATACAATGTCAAAAAACAAAATGTCAAAAATACAAATAAGAATAAAGTCAATTATAATAAGTAGAAAATAACATCTAATTTAAAGTAAAATATAATAGGTAGAACATAACATCTACTGATTAAGTATCACAGTAGTATATGTAAGCAAGAGATAGTATTAAGAAAAACAGGAAATGCAACAGAACTGCAATACAAGAACAACAAATAAGTTTACAATTTTTAATTTCTATATTCAATAGTTAATGTAAGGAAAGAAAGTATTAGTTAAGAATATTAGTTAGTAGGTATGTGCAGATAGCAGTTACATAAGTGGTTGGCTATAGTAGGAGTGTTCCTATAGAAGGGAAGGGATTATGGAATAAGGAGTGTGAAGTAGCTGGAGGAATTTATGTATGGTTGGTACAGGAGCATTCCCAGTGAGAAGATAGGTGTGAATGGAGGAGATTTGAAGATAGGAAGGCTGCTGGTAGTACGGATATGTGATGGGAGGGAGTTCCAGAGGCGGGCCAGGGCAAAGGAAAGTAAGAGTTTGCCTGCTGGACGGTTAGGTTTATGGAGTTCAAGTAGGTTCTGAGTGTTGGTTCTAAGGGGTCTATTAGGATGGTGTATGGTGAAGGCTGAGGAGAGAGAGGGGCAAAGTGAGGGCTTAAAGATGAGCTTATGAGCTTGAGTTAGTTGAGTGTAAGAAAGATAGTTTGGGAGCTCTAGCCAATTCAGTTTGTGGAGGGCAGTACAGTGGTGAGAGGAGGATCTATGGCCAGAGGCGAATTGATTTTGTTGTAGCAGGAAGAAAGTTTTGTTTTGGTAGAGGATTTAAGGTTGGTTAGTAGTGGGGCACCATATAGTAGAGAGGGATGAGGTATGTGTTAGATAGGAGGAATCTGGTAGAAGGGAGAGGAAGCGTGAGTGCCGGTAGAACATACCAAGTTTTGATGTGTTTTTAATGTTTGTATGTATATGGGAATCAAATGTGAGCTGATTATCAATGAGAGTTCCTAGCAGTTTGACATTGGAAACAATTTCTAGGGATGTATTATTTTGACTGGTTATGAGGAAAGAGTTTTTGTCAATAGTTATGCTTTTGATGGTGTGAATAGAATCAGTTTGGTTTTAGATGGATTTAGAGCAAGATGATTATCATGCATCCACTTTTCAGTGGTTGTGAAGGCATCCTGAGTTATTTTTTTGAGTGAGGGAATACAGTTTGCAGCACAGATGATGGTAGAGTCGTCAGCGTATTGGACTATTATAGCATTTGGGATATTGTAGTGAAAGTCATTAATGAAAATATTGAATAATAGTGGACCTAATATGGAGCCTTGAGGTACACCAGTGACAGTGTTGAGGTAAGAGGAGGTGGATTTCTTCCATTTAACAGATTGCTGCCGATTGGAGAGGTAACTAGAAAACCAACTAATGCAAGAGGGGGAAAGATGTAGGTTAGAGAGTTTGTTGAGTAGCAGGGAGTGGGAGATGGTGTCGAAGGCTTTAGAAAGGTCTAGGAGGAGAGTAGAGACAATATAGTTGGAGTCTCTGGCTTTATTTACAGTTTCAAGGAAGGAGAGAAGAGCAGTAGTAGTGCTATGACCGGGTCGGAATCCATGTTGTGTTGGAGTTAATAGGTGATTATTGGTGAGGTAAGGTAGCAGTTGTATGTGTATGCACTTTTCTAGTAGTTTAGAGATGGGATAAGATGGCAATTGGTCTGAAGTTGGAAATGGCATTGTCGTTACCTCCTTTGTGGAGGGGAATGATGTAAGCTTTTTTCCAGATTTGGGGTACATAACTTTCTTGGATGGACCGATTTAAAAGTATGCAAATTGGGTAGGCTATGGATTCAGTAGCTGTCTTTAGGAAGAAGGAAGGGATATTGTCGGGAGCGTTAGAGCAAGGTTTTAATTTAAGAAGCAATGTTTTATAGTACATATGGGTATAGGTTTGGGGGAGAAGAGAGGGTTGTCAGAGGATGAATGTTCAAGATTGGAAGTGGAAGTAGGAGTCGTAGCTGGAGGAGTCAAGTTATTAGAAAATGAGGATGTTAATTTAGATATGGAATCAATAAAGCTGTTAAATTGGGAGGCGAGATTGGTATCACTAATATTTTCATCTGGTTGTGGGTTTTCCTTTTGCCAGGGTTGAAAGAAGGAGATACTATTCCAGAACTTTTTGGGTTAGTCTTATGATTATTTTGGAGGTAATATAGTAGGATCTGCGGTCAGAATTGATAAGTTTTTGACTCTGTGTTTTGTATTCATTTATTTTTAACCATGGGAGAGTTTTGTTCTTGATTCTTTTTATTCTAAGAGGTTTAGAAATGATATATTAAAATAGGTGACGGCTTCATCTAGGGGTAGTGTATGTAGGATATATTCAGTTTTCTTTCCTTTTTTTTCATGTGTTTGTTTGTGCAGTGTGGCACATTGCTCAACCATGCTTAGTTCTGCTCACATATTCAGTAGACATCTGCTAGACAACTAAAAATAGAAACAAGATGCATTCAATTTTCATTAACTTTTTTTTTCATGTGCTTGTTTGCACATTGCAGCGTGTTGCTCAGTGATGCTTAGCTTTGCTGACATATACAGGAGCTATCCAGTAGACAGCTAATAATAGAAACTGGATGTATTCAATTGTTGCAGTTCTGCCATTCTTAGCAATGTGCAAACTCATGCAGTGAAGCTGTGTTATGATTACAGGCACTTTTGCAGTATATCTGAAGATATATGAGTTCCCTTCACTATCCCAGCAGCTAGATAGATTGAGTCATGACCTACACTATAATAGGTTCCAGGTTCAAGTCCTGAGAAGTAATACTTTTTACATATATTGTTATGAAACTGTGTCAGGTGACTGAAACATTGGTTTAGTTTAAATTAAAAAAAATGTTACATTTAGAAAGGCAACACAATGCTAAGCAGTGCTTAAACATCTTCATCGGTCTTTTGCGTGATGGTAACATGGGCTTTTTTGAAAGTTACAGTATGACATGCAAGGGCAGAAATGCAGCCTATTTAAAAACCAGTAGGTGGGAATTTCACATCATTCTGTGGAATCTTACCTTGGCTGTGGATATGGCTGCTGCTGTAGGTGAGGGAGTGTGCTTTTGTGGGGAGTGCAAGAGTCCAGACTTTTTGTTAGAGTCCTGGTAGACCAATATGGAGTCCTGCTGCTGGAGAGCAACTACCAGGGCTTAGAGTGTAAGTCTGAGGTCTGGACATACCTCTCAACCATACCAAATTCCTTGGTAAATACCGGTTTGAGGGCAAAATATTGGGGTGCCACGAATTCTTGTGTGGCCTGTTTAATTTCCAATTTCCTGTTTTTTTTTTTTTTTTTTACTCTCGACATCATCACGTGCAGGGCATCGCAATGATGGCAGCTTCTGCAGATCGGTCTGTGTGTGCGAAACAGCACAGCTTTCTTCCCCGGCTCTGCTCCTCCTCCAGGTAAATGCAAAGAACACTAGCTTGATTTACTTAACGGGTGCTTTTGTGTATGTGATTACTGTGGAACAGCTGTGCTGCAGAGAAGCATGTGCTTTATTTTTACATTAACAGCTGCAGAGAAACCTGTGCATGTGTGGTGGCTGCTTGTGCATTCTACTTTTAACATAATGGCTGCTTTTGTTTATGGATTATTTACTGTAATGGCTCAGCTGCAGAGAAACTGATCTGGTGTGTGTTAACAGTTACAGGCAGGAGAATGAGCTTTACATATTTAACAAACAGCACGCAGTATTAGATTACTGTGTGTGCTTTACTTATTTAACAGCTGCTTTTATTTATCTGATAACTGTGTAGTGTAACGGCTGCTGCTTTTATTTATGTGATTACCGTGTAATGCTGCAGAGAAACCTGTGCTTTTTACATTAACAGCTGCAGAGAGAAACTTGTGTTTTCTTCTTTTAACATTAATGGCTGCTGCTTTTGTTTATGTGATTACTGTGTAATGGCTGCAGAGAAACTGGTGTGGGTTAATGTGAGCTTTACTTATTTAACAGCTGCTTTTATTTTTGTGATAACTGTGTGATGGCTGCTGCTTTTATTTATGTGATTATTAGCTGTGCTTTTTGCATTAACGGCTGCAGAGAAACTTGTGCTTTCTTTTTACTGTGTGTTGCAGGCAGGTTACATTTATTTAGATTACTGTGTGAGGCACTGTGAGCTTTACTTATTTAACAGCTGAATGAGCTTTATGCATTTTACAGCTGCAGGCAGGAGAATGAGCTTTACATACTAAACAAACAGCAGCATTAGATTATTGTGTGTGAGCTTTACTTAACAGCTGCTTTTATTTATACTGTGTAAGGGCTGCAGAGAAACTTCTGCTTTCTTTTGTGCACAGCTGCAGAGAAACTTGTGCTTTCTTTTGTGTACAGCTGCAGACAAACTTGCTGCAAAGAAACTTGTGCTTTAGTTTGCGTATAGCTGCAGAGAAATGATTGTGTGTGTGTATATGTGTGTGTGTGTGTGTGTGTGTGTGTGTGTGTGTGTGTGTGTGTGTGTGTGTGTGTGCGTGCATGCGTGTGTGTGTGTGTGTGTGTGTGTGTGCGTGCATGCGTGCGTGCGTGTGTGCGTGCGTGCGTGTGTGTGTGTGTGTGTGTGTGTGTGTGTGTGTGAAAATGCCCCAGTTAGTTATAACTGTCTGGAATGTTTGGCTCATACTTTTCGTCTGTTCCTCTTAAAACTTTTGGTTTTCTGACAAATCAGTGATAACTGAATTCACTAAATAATGATAGCCATTTAAGTTTCAGTCTTCCTATCTTTCAGGAAAAGCATGGATAACACAAAAGCATTTTATTCTAGCAACTTTTCAAAAAATATACAAGCAATGTTTAAAATGTGTCCTTGGTTTTGGGCTTTTCTCCCCCCCCCACCAATAAACTTTTGCTTTTTTCCAGATTTCTTGTGCTGCATAGTTCTACAGGGGGGAGAGAAGTTTAGTGCTGCTTATGCCAGCTATGTTTGCGTTGTTAGTAGCACAACAGGTAGAGTATTTACTTTTGATGCAGAAGGCTGTGGGTTCTACTCCCACAGTATGTAGATGTATTGCTGATACTGTACTGTGTTGTACTTTTAAAGGTGGTGGATGATGCAGTCCTACAAATGTCCTCTTAGGTTAATAGGTTCATAGATTAGTACTAGCTAACTGTCCTTGTAAGCCATTTTAAGCCTAGCCAATTATCCCTTGTGAGACTCAAACCCTGCACCTTGTGCTTGTAAGGCAAACACCTTAACCATTAGGCCACCTTCCTAACCCCTTTGGCTGTGATACCTAGTAACGATGAACCTATTATTAGTTTGCCATCCACTCCCTATTGCAATATTACCAGTTTATCATTTTTTTAATATAACATAGGCAATTTATTCCTCAAAGGCAACAGGTACTTTATTTGTAGATGAAACAATGAAATATTAAGTTGTTTGCTAGCAGCAACCTCTTTGTTAGTTACAGATCTCTTTAATGTGGAATTATTTAGATGACTTTTACTTCTGCAGAGAAGTTTGAGCAGACTTTTATGATGGAAATATTCTGAATCAGGCAGTTTTGTCATTATTAGTTCATGCATTTTGTTTCATTGCTTACTGGAAAAATGTTCAAAACAATAAATTTAAAATGTGCTTTAACGAGTGTGCTGTATTATGCAAGGACTATAATTTAATACAGTGATGACAGTGTATCAAATGACACATATATGTTTTTATGTGGAAGGGGCCTGTGATTTAAAAACAGCCCAAAGGTAATCTTTATCCACCACTGGCCAAATGCATGTTCTTTTGATGTGGGTTTCAATACTGTTTCAGTGAATATGAGTTTCAAGGGCAGAGAAGTTGTAATGCTAAGTCTATTTTCATTGTGAGACTGTATTGCTTTGTTTAGCAGATGTCCATTACTGTTTGTGCTATAAAATGTAAAATAAAACCCAAATAATCATTGTAGAATTAAAGCAGCATGCACATTACAGTGTTTATGGTAAATAGCCAAGTAATGGGACATTGGAATGTGAGCAGGGGGACTCTGTCTGGGGCCATATTTTGATTGTCTGCTCTTCAGTTTGCCTTTGAAAGTTGGTATCCCACAATCCCATTGGAGTGGGCAGGGTTACATAATTTGTATGCAAATTTTATGTTAATCAGCATACAGATTTTAACTTATTTTTCATGGGCCTTTGTCCAGATTTTTGATGTTTCCAGGTTGAGAGGTATGGGCCTGGGATCATTTGGCCAGGGACCTAACCAGTGCTACTGGTATCCCCCACACTGGTGAGCAGTGTCATCACCACTATGACAACCTGAGAAGTAGGAAAAAGGGAACCTTGGACACCTGGGTTCAAAAGGCTAGGGGTGGACACACTCCACAGTTATGTATGTGTTCTAGTAATTTATAAATATACAACTGAATCTGTGCAAAACTGGTATGCATAATGGTTTGCTCCTCTTATGACAGCTACAAAAGAGAGGGCTTGCAATGTCCATTCCCATGCAGGGAGTTTGGCCAGGGTGAGGCAAGTGTGTGGTAAGTAGGAAAATCATAAAAATAATAACTTAATGCATAACTTAATAATACAATAAAGTAAATACAGATTTTGCAGTCTTAACAGTCAGGTATGGCAAACCTGGGACATCTTACATCTTTATTAATGTGTCACAGCCTTTCTGAAATGGTAAAGCAAGTTAAAGCAAGTAAGCATGCAGTACTGTGTAGCATAGCTTCCAACCATCAGTTAATGTTGTGGTCTACCTAGATTAAGAGTAACTGTTCTGGTCTGCTCATTGTCTGAAATATGTTGTAGGTTGCAATCAATAAATAAGCAGGGTATACGGGTAAGTTAACAGAAATCCAAGACAGCTATTCATGTATGTAAATGCCAGATTTCATGCAACACTAATCAATAAAGGTTAAAAGGAGATGGTGCTTTGATAATTAATTTTGTCAAATAAAGTGTTCAGTATTCCTGTAGTCACTGCTTGTGGAGTCTAATCCAACAATAGTGAACTGATATATGTGAAGTAGTAAATAATGTTCCAACATATGTCAAAAATAAATGCAGTGCGATACCCAGATTAAGGGTCAAATTTGTGTTATGCTCATTTGGTCTGAAATATGCTGTAAATTGCACTCAGACATAAATGAACAGGGTATATGGGGTAAGTTAACAGAACCCCTAAACAGCTATCCATGTGTGTAAATACCAGATTTCATGCAACATTAATCAATATATTTTAAAAGGAGATGGTACTTTTATAATTAATTGTTTTCAAATAAAGTGTTCAGTGTTCCTGTAGTCACTGCTTGTGGGTTTTAATCTGACACCAGACAAATGATAAATGTGAAATACTAAATAAAGTACCAATTTATGTCAAAAATAAATGTACTGCAGTACCCAGATTAAGGGGCAAGCTTGTATTTTGCTCATTTTGTCTGATATAAGCTGTAAGTTGCAGCTAATAAATGAAAAGGGTAAATGTGTAAGGTAATGCAACTCCTACACAGCTATACATGTGTAAAGCAATATTTGAAACAACATACAGCAATAAGCTATAAGAGGAGATGTTGCTTGATAATTTAAGGTTTTCAAATAAAATGTACAGTTTTCTTGTACTTACTGCTTGTGTTCTAATGTGAAACCAGTCAATCAAAAAAGTGAAGCAGTAAATAATCTGCCAACATATGTCAGAAATAAATGCAGTGCAATACCCAGATTAAGGTTCAAAATTGTGTTCTGCTTATGTAAATTGCACTCAGGTAATTAACAGGTATATGAGTAAGTTAACAGAACACCTAGACAGCTATCCATGTGTGTAAATGCCAGATTTGAAGAAAAATGAACCAATAATGTGTAAAAGGAGATGATGCTTTGACAATTACTTTTTTCAAAGACAGTGCTCAGTCTTCCTGTATGTACTCACTGCCTATGGGTTCTAATATGACACCAGACACAGCTATGCATGTGTGTAAAATCATGATTTCACACAACAGGAATCAATCTACATTCTAAAGGAGATGGTGATCTGAATTTTTTTTAATAAAATGGTCAGGCTTCTTGTAGTCATTGCTTGTGGGTTCCAGTCCCATGGCAACCAACTGAGAAATATCCATCTGTCTAGTGGAATTAGTGTACACGAACATACCTCTCAACTGTCAAGATTTTTGCAGAATGCAATGACTCCTAATCCATATGTGTAGTCTTTTGAGTTGCAGATATATGACATTACTTGGAATGGGTTTAATGTCAAATCTTTTATCACAACACCTTGCTACTAATGTATGAGCACATCATGTAAAACTGTTCCCTGTTGATGTGTCTTTGTATCACAGTTTTGTATGGCTTGACCTATAATGTCCCATGCTAAAAGGTTGAGAGCTATGTATGTGCAGCATTATATATACAATATAAGCAGTCACTGTTCTCACAAGTGAAATCTAATATATATAGAAGTTGGTAGTAGTAGCCTTTGTAGTTATATTATCTGTGAAGTTACTAATGTATTTCTTTTCTCTCTTTCCCCACCCCTTCTCTTCTTATATGTATTAATTATATTTTTATCATTTGATATTATGCTGTTTGTAATTATCTCTTATGTTGGCCTTATAATTTAATAATGCTTTGCTGTTAAAAAATTCATTTTCATTACTTATTGCTCTGTTCCTCATTATATTATTTTCAATTTTTTCCATTAATCATTATTGCTTTCTCTTGTGTTATTAATTAAATTGTTTTAGTTATGTTTATTTTTCCTTATATTTATATTTAATTTACCACATTGTGAGTAGGTAGGCCGGTTCCAGGTGATCCACCTACCTTGACTCCTCTGGCTGAGGTACTGGGGCCCAGCCCATCTGGGCTGCAGCCTGGTGGCACCCTCTCTGCTGCCCCTGCATAACCTGATCCATCAGGTAGTTGCGCCCCACAGGCTCTGGGTGGTCCCCCCTCTGGAAGTGGAAGTGGAGGGGGTGTCTATGTCACAGCATGTGCCAAACTGTTGGTGAATGCCTATGCTGGGTGGAGAGCATGCTGTCCATCCTGGTGGTGCAGCCTTGCTCCAGGCACCAGCATCAACCACTGCTTCAACAGGAGCAGTAAAGGTGCAGTGCTGACAGTCCCATGGATGAAGACTTGAGTCACACTGCTACTGTCTCTGATATCTATGGGACCAGGATCACCAACCCCCCTCCCCAAACAAGGTGTTTACCCCCCTCTTGTATGGCACACCAACCCTGTCTGCTGTCTTGTTTGTCTGCAAAAGCTTCCTCACCTTTCCAACTTACCTCCCCCACACATACCTATGTCCCTTCCCCAACATTCCACTCTCACCTTAAAAAAAGGGCACCTGTCCCACAAAAAAATAGTGTCCCATGCATATCTCTCTAATTTGCATGCATCCATTGAACACAATGAATTTGGTCCAATTGGCTTGACAATGCAGTTATGTTGTCGTCACCCCTCTCTCTGGAGGTGACAGTCCAAATGCCTCTAAAAAACTGCTAAAGTGCACAGTTGTTGCCGTTGAAGAAATGGATAGCTATGGTTCTTTCCTACACCCTTCTTGCACATACCTACCTGCCTTTCACTATGCCTGCACCCCATTTCAGCACTGTCTTATCTCTCCATTTTTCTTTTCTTTAAGGATTATTTGCGCCACTCAATGACATCCACCAGGTAGGTTAGGCATGATCTGTTCTTGACAAAAGAAAACTGGGTTTGGTCCAATGTCTGTAGAGGTACTACAACTTTATTGATCATTTCCATGATAATTCTTTTCATGGCTTTAAATATCAGACTACTGAGACTTCTGGAGACAGTGCTTTTCACTGCATGCTGGTTGTCCTGTGTGCAACTTGGTATTGCAGTTAATTCTATCATGGTTTCCAAGTAAATTGCCACCCAAGGTGTCTGAGTCTGTACAGAGCACAGCCAAACACTGGAGGGGTAACTAATGCATACAGTCTGTCATGGCAAGGGTGGACTATTTACGCAGTTATTCTGCAGTTAGGCACTAATCAAACAGTGCTTACTGAAAACAAGCAATTACCTTGTGAAGAATGCTGAGAAGAGGGGAGTGCCTTGAATTGCTGGTGCCTGGCTACTACTACTGCTGGTCTCACCACAGCCACACTCTGCTGGGATACAAAGCTCCTATTTCTTTTTCTCTCACCAGAAGCAACACATTAGCATAAAGCTCAAGATAAGAAGCAGCCCACAGCCTGTTTGTTGATCCACACACTTGTCCCACATGATGCAAGGCTCTGTAGACTTGACGTAGCCTTTTCCATGTAGATGCCTTGATTAACAACCAGAGCAATCATTTGACTTTTGTATTTATTATTTCTTGTGTTCCGAGGTTCGTAGGATCTGACTAGGGTACTGACCTCATCGTGATTAGTGGTACAGCTGCTGTGTCACAATATAATCTTCAATGTCAGGTGACATAGATGTCCAAGTTTGCCCAAGCAAGCTCCACAGCAGCAGTGATCCATGTTAGGTGACAGTTTCACAGCAATTCATGCAGCCTCCTCTTCAACAGCATAATGCTGGACATCTGCGGGACATGGATGTAAAACCTACTGCAGAGGAGCGGCCACCTTTGGCAAATGTATTTGCCCTCCCATATGTTCTACATATGTCATACTATTCATTTATGTTACCAGAGCATAATTATGTGTTCCCACATCATTTCAAACAGCATCCATTTACTGTCTGGTTGCTTAACAGACATTGTAGACTTGCAAGGCCAAAGTAATGATTGCAAAGTTGTACAAGTTTTCTGTGGATGCATGGACATCCACATCTTCACTGCAGCAAGTGCCTAGAGACAGTGTGTTTGAGGCTGTCAACCTCAAGGGTGTAGCAGCATGACCCTATCTTTGTTGGAGTTGTACATTGTACATTTGTAGGTATGCTATTGCGACCCTGCCTAATGACAGGATTATGGTTAATGCAAGTGCCACATACCTGGCAAAGCAACATACACAATCTACCATGTTATGCCACACTGTCAGGTACAGTTTTGCCTTAGTATGACAACATAAAGGTGATAACATGTTACATTTAAGCATCTGTCAGGCCACTGCCTACCCATGACCTGTTGTGACATATACACAAGCAAGAATCCCTGGATTATCACTGACTGCTGATGAGATGTGGAAAGCATCCCTAACCCTCTACTACTACTCCACACAAACACAACATGTGAGAGTTGTGAATATATTAAAAACCTTGAATCCATGCTCTCTCACACACCAGTCAGTACATATGACAATGAGGAGGTTGTCAACATGCACACCTCACCTTCTACTCCACACAAACCCACATCATATGTACCTACATGTGTGGAGGTCCTTACCAGACAGATACGTAAACACCAGACACCACAGAAACTCAAACACAAGCTCACAACATACAATCACACCTCTGCAGAACACAGTACACATAATAGTTCATGTACCACTGTCTCACCAGTCAAACACCTAAGGCAAAGCACAAAATCAGACATATTAATCATAGATGATTACATCATGAGACACATTGATGTCTCTTTCACCAGGGTACATAAGGGAAAGGTCATGGTCAGCTGTCTGTGACATGCCAGGGTGCATCATATCACACATGCACTCAAGTCTGTCAACATCGGGTACTGTTATGACTATGTCATAGTTCCTGTTGGTGTGTACGACTTGAGACATACTTCTTCGGACTGTATGAAGAAACATGACCCAGCCCACAGACTATGTGTCTCAGGCAGGTATGCCCTTGCCCTTCAACTGCATTTTACCTTCACCTAGGATGATGGCTCAATACAAACAGAAAATTATTGACTTCAATAATTGCCTTACCATGTGGTGCCATTGTAGCGGGATCCACTATCTGTCAGCCCGCGATGACAATGACATGCTCAACAGACCTCAATACTTTGCCAGAGATAGTCTTCATCTGTCAAGCCTGGGATTTTGGCTACTGGCCAAGGATGTTGCCACCCCCATAGTGTGCTTTTGAGGTGGTGTCTCAAGGACAAAATTTCCCATGAGAAAACCCCATCTACAAACAACTTCAAGGTTATACTACTAAATGCAAGGAATATCAACACGAAACTCCACTCACTAGAAACTGTCCCCACTTTGGAAGATACAGGCATTTGTGCAGTCACAAATACCTGGTTCAAGACTGTGGAGAGCACCACAGCCATAGCAGGCTACATCTCCTGCCACATGTTCAGACCTCAAACTTAAAGCGTGCAGAGTAATGGAGGCGGTGTATAAATATTCATTAAGGATAGAGACACATCCAGGCTGGTAAACAGTATAATTCCCTGGAGAAACTGCAAGTGCTATTGACTACTTGTAGGGCACCCAATCAAGCCATTGCCAGCTACAGGAGTAACTCCATGCATCAGGACACCCACTGTGCTTATTTTGATCTAACTGTCTGGGTATACTACTCGTGATCAAACTAATGTGCCCAAAGGTTAGCCAACTTCCTTAACTACAATACCCTGGACCATCAGGTTGACATCCCCACAAAGGAAGCCAACATAATGGATCAGGTGCTTACCAGTATGGGTGAACACTGTAGCACCCCCACTGAGAGGTCATTCCAGGTGAGATCTGACCTCAAATGGGTCTCATTCAAAGTAAGTATCACACCTGGCACCCCTCCCCTTGGAGCAAATAAAGTAATAAACTTCAACAAAGCAGTGTATAACCTCCTATGGGATGGTATAAATAGCTTTACTGCACCTCCCCTCTCAGATGGAACAGGCAACTATGCTGAGATCTATACCAATGCTTTATAAGCACCTGTACAACTGCATTGACTCTGCTGTACCTGACAGGAGCAAAACAAGCTCCTCATGGCACAGTAAACCTGCCTGGTGGACAACTGCCATTAGCAGGCTTTACAATAAGATGTAGACATTGCTGTCTGACAGTAGTTGAATGGGTGCCCCCCCTAAAATGGAAGCACTCCCTCCTTAGCTTAAACAAGCAAATATGTGTTGTTGTAAGGTCCTGCAAAACAAACTATGGGAAAAAAATAGCATAATCCACAAAGGACAACCACAATGCATTGTGTAGTTACATGTGTAACCTAAAAGGAAAGGCCCAGATTGTTGCCAAACTTGTACTTAATGATACCACATATAATGAACCTGTTGGCTGACAGGTTTTGTGACAACTTCACTCTCCTGTCCCCACCACATGTACCCCATGACATCCCTACAACCTGTACCATACCTTGTGTATCTAAAGAGCAGGTCATATATGGCCTGTCTAAGGAGAAAAACACAGCATCTATTGCAGCATCTATTGGAAAAGCTAAAATACCAGGCTGGGTCCTGCATGGGATCCAACATGGATTACTAACACCATTGGGAACTCTTTGCAATCATAGTGTAACCACCAGCTGCATCCCAGCTGACTGGAAAATGGTCACTGTTATTCCCTTGGACAGAGGTGGTTTGTCTACTGACCATGGGAACTATAGACCTATTAGCCTGACTAGTCATATCTGTAAGGCCATGGGGCAAATCATCATGGACCTTATTCTCAAAGATATAGGTAATCTACAAAAACTTGACCCTACACAGTTTGGATATGTGAAAAGGAGATCATGCCTGTTAAATCTGGTGGACATCTATGAGGCAGTCACCAAGGAAATGGATGAGGGGACATCTGTGCATACAACCACCTGGACTTAGCCAAGCCATTTGACAGTATCCCCCACTCAGGCATCATTGAGAAACTTGCCCAACTAGGCATCAACCCTTATATAATTAGAGGGGGTCACTAACTGGCTCACTGATAGAACTCATATAGTCAAAATAAGGGAATCCATCTCCAATAGCAGAGCTGTAATCAGTAGTGTTCCACATGGTTCAGTCCTGGGTCCTCTATTATTTGGAATCCATTTATCTGAAGTACAAGCACAAAGTGAATATCTGTGACTGAAAATGTTTGCTGATGCCTGCACACTGGAAGTGGTCATAGAATCTCCAAATTATGTCAACATCCTACAAGAGGGTCTTACATGAACAAATGATTGCTGCCACAGTCATGGCCTTAAACTCCATGCAAATATATGTAGTATCATTCCTTACTGTAACAACAATGTTTCTGCTAAGTACTACATCAATAGCAAAACCTTAAGTACATACTCAGGGGTGAGAGAGCTGGGCACACAGACATGGGCCCACAGGCTTACCTTAGATCACCATGTCTTCACAGTGGTAAGAAGGGCATTATATCTTACACATGTCATAAGTGAGGACATTGTCACCTGAAAAAGTAGTTATAACCTCTATATATTCTTCCCTCATCAGGTCAATAACTGAGTGCAATGGCCATTTTGTTATGTACCTTTCCAAGGCAATTGCAGGGACCACGAAGGTTCCTCACAAGGAAATTCAAGTCTTCAGCATCTGTCCTGTGGGAATCATCTGAAATCACTGTCACTTTAGTTTTTGTCACACAGACTACTCAGAGGTAATCTCTGCCTTGCATATGAGGCAATCTCTGACCCTGCTTTACTGGAAATGCTGCACATCTGTAAGTGAAATGGTATATGGGTTACTTGCTGTAAAGACATTAATCTGGTATGTGGCAATAATAAAATCTGATGGAGGGAGAGATTTGTCTACCAGAGTTTAATAAAGGTTTGGAAAAGACTTCCACTTAATGTCAAACAGAGCACTGGCCCTCTTCAGATGCAATCTGTACAATTGGATGGGTGACCATAATTTCACCATGGGGGTTCTGCCTGTGTCCCTCTTGGACAGGGGCAATAGGTGCTGATTGTGTAAATAAGGGTAAGAACTTGGCTAGGATTGTAAGGGCCCGAGGGCCATTAGCCTAGTAAATTCTAATGATCTTATGATCGCATAAGGCTGATGGAAAATGCTCTGATCACCATCCATGCACACTAACTTGGCTGCAGTGAGAATAATATCACTACCAGTTTATGTTTAAAGAACATTGCGCAACACACACAGACCCCAAGTTAGCTGTAATGAGATTAGAAATCCAACCTATCTAGTCTTATACACTACAGATCAAAGTATTTAATGCATGCACCACTGCTCAAGTCTGCCATTAGCATCTCTTTAGGTACTCTTATGCTAGATGACATCAGCAGGCCTTGTACAGGAGAGGAATTTGGAGGCCTGCATCACCTGCTGCACCCAAACCAGTCCAAACCTTGCCTCTTTGTAAGTCAGTCTGATAATCATATTTGTTTTGGCGGGAGATACACATACACACACAGACACACCAAGTGGGCTGGAGTGAGATTAGAACCTTACACCAACTGGGCTGGAATGAGATTGGAACCCCTACCTATCTAGCTTTACACACTGTAGAGACTGGAACCCATACCTATCTAGCCTTACACACTAGAGATCACAGTACTTACTGCTCAAGTCTGCTTTATAAAAGATTGCAGGTGAACTACTTGTAGTAGACACAAGGCCTGTGTTGGACAGCATGTGAGGCCTGCAGAGTGACATTGCTTCTTACTGTCATATGCATCTAGAAGCCTAGCAGTCTGATAACTGTTTTTTATCCTAGCTATGTGGCAACAGTAGTCATGTTGGCCATATGTGTCTGTTTGCATTTGGATGGGCAAGCCTGTGGCCAAAAATAATTTGCTCTGTCAATGCGTGAGTACACAGCATTATACATTGCACAACTTGTTCACTTGAACTATGTGTGGTGACATCCAGCAGGCACAGGGGGCTGCAAGTAAGTGCATTATCTACTGTTGAGCCCTTACTTTTGGTCCTTTGACCAACATTATATATGTGTCATAGTGCAGATTTACTAACCATACTCTGGGTATGTAGGGCAATACAGATGTATACACACAGACACACACACGCACATATATCTACATATATATATATATATATATATATATATATATATATATTTATATATATATATATATATATATATATATATATATATATATATATATATATATATATATATCTGTGTGTGTGTGTGTGTGTGTGTGTGTGTGTGTGTGTGTGTCTAGACATATGGGGAAAGAGTGTGTGTGTGTGTGTGTGTATGTATGCATGTATGTATATATATATATATATATATATATATATATATATATATATATGCAGAGAGAGATACTGAGAGACATACATATATATATATATATATATATATATATATATATACATATATATATACATATATAGATAGATAGATATATATGTATGTATCTATAAACATATATAGATATGTATATCTAATATTTTAAAATTAATTTTGTGAGGAACAATGGAATTGCATTATGCTTAACTAAGTGTATGAGCATGCCCAGTGGGATTTTTGGCTAGTTATAAACTGGCTCCAGCCCATGCCTAGCTGTACTCCAGTCCGTGATTTTGTGTGTTACACAATATAGGTTTATAGGTTCTAGCCTAGCCCAAGAAGATTCCTTGGCATCATGCTGCCCAACGTTAGTTCCCAGTGCCCCTGTCAAGCAAGGCCATTGAAGTGATCCCCAGGTTTGACTTCCTATTGCCTATCTGCTCATTAAGATTTCTCTTAAAGAGGGCCAGTGAAGTGCTCTGTTTGACGTGAATGAGGAGTTTGTTCCAGAGTATGGGAAGTCTCTGGGTTAGGAACCTGTCCCTCCAGCATGTTCTGTTTATTGTGGTAATGAGGTTTAGGTCCCTGGAGTGTGTGGCACAGAGGGATTGGGATTTCTTTAGGTGTAGCACAGCTCTGGGTCAGACATAGCTTTATAGGTCAAGCAGAGATCGCCTCTAAGTAGGCAATAAGAGACAGAGTATAGCTGGAGTTTTTTGAGTCTGTCCATATAGGGCATGTATCTAAGGCCTAAGATCCTCTTAGCGAGGTATTTTTGTGGCCTTTCCAGTTATTGTAGGTGTCTGGTGAGGTACATACCAAATGAGGTGTTGTATTCTATAATAGGTCTACTGACGGATGAGTAGAGAGGGATTATAACTTCTTTCCTCCTGGATGAGAAACCTTTTGTAATGAGATGTGCCACATAGAATGTTTTTTGACTACAGTGGCAATGCAGTTCTCAAAGGAGAGGTTGCTGTCAACCTGTGTTCCCAGGTCTCTTATCACACCTTCAGTGTTTGGTGGACTACCGCCTATTGGTAGTTCATGGGCACCGAATTTTTCCCAAAGGGAATGACAATGCACTTTTTGGCATTGGGCTTAAGGTCATGGTTCTGGCACCAGGAATTAGTGTCAGTGAGGCCTTTTTGTAGAATGTCTACATCAGCTGGAGAATCAATAATGGCTCCCAGTTTGCAATCATCTGGGAACTTGGTCAGCCAGAGTCCCTTTGTGTTGGCTTGAACTTCAGAGAAGTAGATGCCAAAAAGGAGAGGACCTAGGAGTGATACCTGTGGGACACCACTTGTAACTGGTCGGTAGTCAGATTTGGAGTCTGCTACTTTCATAGTGTGGGTTCTATCAGTGAGACAGTTGGCAACCCATCTTATGAGATAGGGGTTTATGCCTAGTTTAGTGAGTCTATCTATGATTCCTGAGTGAGGGATGGTGTCGAAGTCCTTGGCAAGATCTAGGTAGGCTGTGTGAACTACCTTGCCCTCATCCACAGCTCTGGTGACAGACTCAAAGAAGTCTATCAGGTTGAGCAGGCATGATCTACCTTTCACAAACCCAAATGGCTGGGGTCCAGAGTTTGGAGATTCTCTATGTCCTTATTTATAAGGTCCATGATGATGCGCTCCATAGCCTTACATATCAGACTCATCAGGCTAATGGGGGGTAGTTCCCAGGGTCTATAGTCGCTCCCCCTTTGTGGAGTGGGATGACCATAGCAGTGCACCATTCGGTAGGAACAAAGCCTGAAATGAGGCTGTGATTGAACCGGGTACTCAGGTGTGGTGCCAGTTCACTTTGTAATTCATGTAGAACACAACCAGGGATATTATCAGGTCCCGTGGAAGCTATATTCTTGGCTTGGGACAGTGCAGTTTTTACCTGTGTAGCTGTGATAATAGGGACTTGGCATTCCTCAGGTATTGTGATTGGCCCTTTAGGGGTGAAAGGGGGGTAAAGTTCGCATTGAACTTGTCGGCCAATATGTTGGCAATATCAGTTGGTTCTGTATATGTATATCCATTATGCTGTAACTCAGAGCAGATCTGAGTATTGCCATATAGATTCTTGACATAACTATAGATTGCCTTGTGGTTATCTTTAGAATCTGCAGCAATTTTGTTTTCGTAGCTAGCTTTAGAGGATTTAATGATGGATCTCAGTTTTTTGCTGAGGTTGACAAGGGAGTTTTTCCAGTCTTGGGACTACACCCTTTTCTGCAACAGTTTTTTTTTCCTTCTGTTGTAGAGTTTGTCTATGGTGGGGGACCACCAGACTGGCTTCCCTTTTTTGGAGGAGAGCATCTTGGTTCTGTTTGATATGGCCTGTTCCATGCACTTGTGTATGTGCTCATACAGTGCATTGGTGTATGATTAAGTCATGCACCTATTTTCCATTTGCATGGGTGTCGTGAAGTTAGCCACCTCTGTTTTTAGAAGTCCAAAATTGGCTTTGGAGAAGTTTTTTACAGTGGTTTCCTTTGGGGGGGGGGGTGAGAGTGGGATGTCGATATCCATGGTGATTAGCTTGTGGTCAGATCTAACCAGGCAGGAGTTTATTACTGGTGTAAAGCAACAGTAACCTATGTTAGTAATGACCAGGTCAAGTATGTTTCTACCCCTAGGGCATTGGAATTAATGAATTCCAGAAAATGTTGAGAAAGTGTGTTGGTACATGAGTAGCTTTCCCAGTTAATGGAGGGGTAGTTAAAGTCTCCCAGTATAAGGGTATTAGGTTGTACCCTAATTTTTTCCAGTGTGTTTAGGAATGTGGAGTGAGAGTCTTGGGACATGGTGGGGAATCTATAGCAGGCTACAACATGGATTGCGGTTTTACCCAGTGTTAGTTGTACCTGAAGTATCTCTGATGTGTTATGTTGGGCTACTAGTCTGGAGATGTGCATATCTTTTATGAATATGGAGACACCACCACCTTTAGTGCTTTGGTACAGGTTTAGGAGTCAACAGGTGTGGTATGAATTATGGCCTGGTAGTGCTGAGGTGCTCTCTGGAGCCTTGAACCAGGTCTCAGTCACTTCACAGATGTCGATGTTCTCCATTTTAAGGATTGCTTCAAGTGAGTGCATTTGAGTTTTAGACTTCTAGCACTGAGTAGCATTACCCTCAAATTTTATTTGCTTGTAGCTATTATGGTGGTAATTTTGTCTTCATGACATTGCCTAAAAAGGCACTATAGGGGTGGCAAGAGCCTTGGCCAGTATCTGGAATCCCTGTGGTGACAGGTGCAGGCCATCTCTGGGGGTCTCAAGGTCTGTTGATCATGTCATTCCAGGCAGACAGATACTGGATCCCCTTAGAATGGCACCAGAAACTTAGCCAATTGTTGCTCAATCATTTTCTGCTTGTACTGTGGTATCATTCTGGGTGACGGTAGGATGCTACTCAGAGCTAGAGTCATATCTGCCTGGTCTACAAGATCTGAGAACTCCTTTATGTCTCTTTTCATGTAGTCCAGGGAGATACATCTCAGGTTATTCACACCAACATGGACAATGACAGACTCATATTTGTACCTGTTGTAGAGTGACCTAAGTGCATGCATAATGTGTCGGATTGTGGCACTCGACAGGCAGCTGACAGTAACTTTCTCCTTATTCATCCTATTAAGTGGGACATCAGTGTGCCTTACTATTAAGTCACCTATGACTAGTGTATTGGGTAAGTTGCTTTGCCTTATGGGCTTTGGTTGAGTAGCACACTGTTTATGTGAGTTATGTATCTCATAGTTTGTGCTGGGATGTGGTGGGTGTTTGCGTTTCTGCCTCAGAGGTCTCTGGTGTTTGGGCAGATTTTTATTGAGAGCCTCCACGAAAGTAGGTGTGTGTTTTCTCTTACTATGTGAGGGTTGTGGTGGTGTATGTTCTGGAGGGCTATGTGTTGATATGATATCTGTCCCTTTTTTGGCACTGCTGTGCTTTACTCAAATTGGCTAAGATTTTCTAAAGTTGTGTTATATAATGAGTATGTGAAAGAGGTTAATAATAGTACTCTACACACAGACTGACAGTCTGTACAACTCAACTTATTAATACTTCACATAAAAAAAAGTGGATGCTTTAAGATTAGAACCATGAAAACCATCAAAAAAGGTAATTACCTTAATCCTTTTAGCTACAGAGGCCACTTGAGAGACAGGGGAGGCATTCATCACACCATCACCTGCATAAATATGTACACTGTTATTCCTCTGTTACCTAAGACATACAATGTAATATCAATTTCTATACTACTGTCCTGAGACTGTGTGAAATGCTCTTATACCATTGTTCAGTTACTGTTATAGCAGTTACAAGGGGACCCTGCTGTGTTGGTGGTGGGGGAACAACACCACATGTTCCGCTGGGATGCACATTAGTCTGACTATCATTTAGCTCCGCTATCTAACATTTCCCTTGACTGATGTACCAGTAATCAGTTGCAGTAGGACCGCATAAATATTCCATGCATGAGGCCTACTGAATACAAATGGAAACATGATAGTGGAATGGGTATCTGTAATCCCCTGTGGATGTCATTTCTGTCCAACTAGCCCACTGTAGTAACTTACATAGTATACATATCATAATTATTCTTTTGACTACTATATAAGTTACAGAATTACCTTGCAAATGCCACAGTTGACACAACTGTAGTTCAGGGCTGACTCTGTCTGATGCAAGCACTACACAGGCAATACATGGGTAGGTGCAGGATGTGTGAGTTGCCTGGCATCAATTTTAATATATGTATGTGAGTAGGAGTAAGGTGTCCCTAGGTCCCTAGGTTGTCAGTGAATATACTTGAGAAACAACAATGGGACAACCATGGCAAAGCACATATATTTAATAAACAATGAGCAGGAAACAGATAAGCACTTTTGGAGATGCCTCCTTCATCAGATCAACACAAAAATATAAAATCAGTCTGCATATAAATACACTTAAAAAAATTACATTAATTAAAACCTTTAACCAATTAACATTTTCTAGTCTTTAAAATAGGTTTTAAAGGTATAAAAACATTTAAACCGGGTGGAACATCAGCTCTCAGACCAGCTATCCAGTGGGTTTCTTTAACTTCTGTGGCATTCTTTATATCACCACCTCTAGGTGTAGGAGTATAAATATCCAAAGCCATAAATATAAACTCATGCTGTGGAAATTCATTAATGCATTGAGCTACTGCACTTCTTTGCACATTTCTCTGTATATCACCCATATACTTTAAAATGCGTTCCTTTACCATTCTATTGGTTTTACCAACATAAAAAGAAGTGCAGTCTGAACAGGTTGGTATATGAATCACATTTTTAGTAGAACAGTATACACAGTGTGAACACATATATCCTTTTAGTAACAGGAGGCTCAAACACATTATCAGTCTTTAAATCCACACACCAAACTAAGAACAAAAAGCATGTATGCGGACTGGATGGAGAAAAATAATAAAATTTATTGAGCGCTTTCGCCACAATTACTGATTCTAAAGAAGTCTAAGTATTTGTGATGAAAGCGCTCAATAAATTTCATTATTTTTTTCCATCCAGTCTGCTTACGTGCTTTTTTTTTACATTATCAGTCTTAATATATCTGCATGCCTTACATCTTTTACATGAATATGTACCTGATTTGCCACTATATAATTTACCTAGGTAATTCTTATCACCAGGTTCTGGTCTATAACATAACAGATTCTTTAAGTTACGATTTCTCTTGTAGCTGAAGTTTGGCACATCTACTATATTTTTCATTCTGTCATCAGACAATAATATCTTCCAGTTATTTTGTATTATATTCTTTATATATTTAAAATCAGTATTAAAAGTAAAGGGTATCCTAACCTTTCATATATTTCTCTGTCCCTTATTAACTGAATCTCCAGTATTCTTTGAATACCAAGGTCTACATTTCCCATCTCTCATGAGCTTAACCCTTTCTGATGCTTCCCTAACTTCCCTACTTTTGTACCATGTTCTAACAAATTATTATCTGTTACAATTTGCTGATCCTGCTGCAGTTGTTTCTGCATGATCAGATTGTGTAGCATAGCATATACTGTGAATATCTGTGTGCATGTGGCAGGAGTATACTGCAGAGCTCCAACAGCTACATCGAGGCACTGGAACTGTGATGCCAGAAGCCCAAACACATGTTCTGTGATGTTCCTAGTTTGTACGTGTACCTCATTATGGCATTCATCCATGGGTGTGTGTGCATTTCTGATGGGTGTCATCATCCATGCTTCCAGGGTGTAGCCAGCATCCCCCATTGCTTGGCCCTGTGGAATGTCCCCCCTAGCAAACATCTGGTAAAGCTGTGATGTGTGCCAGATATGACAGTCATGATAACTTCCCTGCCAGGGTTGCCAGCACACACATTCAGGATAATCTCTTGGACAATGCACATGACCTGGCAGTTGATGGAATGGTACCCCTTGAGGTTAACGTAGATTATACCCTAGTCACCAGTTGGTGCCGTGATGTGTACATGAATGCAATCTATGGCACCCAGTACTTCAAGGTAGTGTGCTACACAGTAGAAGTGTTGCATATTGCTGACCCTCACCTCAGGGGAGAGAGGAGAAGATATGTGCTCACTGGCATTTGGAAGCATAGCATCCAGGTATTGGTGGAGTATCCTGGATGCAAATGCCTGTGATACCCCCATCATTTCCCCAGTTGCTCTTGGAAAAGTACCTGTAGCTAGTATCCTAAGGGGTACATATATGTTTATTTCCACTGGGATGAGTTCGCCTCTGTTAGCCTTGGTTCTGAGTTGAGGGTGGCAGAGCTCAGTGAATTCTTGTAATATGTCTCTATCATCCTGTAGCGCTCTACAATCTCCAGCTCATTTAGCTCCTGGAAGGTTACCCTGGGCCTGAACACTCTTCTCTTTTTCGGCCTAGGCCTATTGTCAGCAGCAACCAGCAGCATTGACCTCAGCATCTAGCACATACAGATGTAGCATAGTTGTAGCAGCCCCTAGTATTATCTCAGTTAAAATTCCCAAATCTGTACTCCAATGGTCCAGAATATTGAGGGAGAATCAGAATGTTAGGGTGTATGCATACTTTATACAGTTGTGCTGTAGGTCCACCATGTGAGATTGGCTAATTATGATGTAGTTCACCTGCCTACAATGTAATTAACATGATTTAAAGGCCCTACTTTAGTGCTCAACATGGCTCTATGTGCCTTGTCGTGCAGCATACCTTATACAAAAGTAATAAGTATTAATTTAAGATATCCAGTTTTAATTGATTGCTGCCTACGTTATCACTTTCAAGTGCCTAGTCTGCTTGAGTGAACTCATTCAGCTATGCACAGTGCCACGCAGCATAGCTTATACAAAAGTCAGAATTATTCATTGAATATATGCGGTTTTAATTACTTGCTGCCTATGTACGTCATCACTGTGACCTGGGTGGTCTGTCTGCACAAACACACTAAGCTATGCAGCATGCCATGCAAACACAAACACTGGGAACTAAAAGTTCCTAAAACTAACAAGACACACCCTCCTGATGTCATCCATATTCAGTGGGAATATCATCATTGTGTAGGAGCCTACACGCAGTGGATATGTGGATACGGTTGCTCCTTTAAGCAATTCAAGAAATCCACCTCATTTACATAAATATCTGTGCTGACAGCCTGGAAACTACATGCTTCATAGCCATGTGATCTGGGAAACTGCACAAAGGCACCATAGACCTGATGCAAGGTCCTATACTACTTTTGTGATAAATACATTATAGATGTTTTTTTCATTTTTATTTCGGTTAAACATGTTTGCGCATCGTGGCACATAGTGCAAACGTGAAAATTATTTAAAAAATTATTACTAATTTTAGGTTCATAGGTTCATAGGTAGGTACTAGGCTATCAGCCCAAGGGCCTAAGTAAGTCTAGCCAACAAGGTTCCCTGGCTTATGCCACCCAAGAAAGATAATTTCCTGTGCCCCTTTCGAGCAGAGCAACAGAAGTGATCCCCAGGGTGAATACGTATTCTCTTCCACTTTCAGACATCCACAATGTACCTTTTGCACATATATATATATATGTGATCTAACATTTTCAGGGGAGTTATGTCCATATTTGTGGACTTCCACATCCCCGGTGTACACTACAGACACTGGCACAGAGTTTACACGGATGCCTTTCTGCTTGTTAGATCACTCCACCTGGCTCATCTGCATAAGATTCACCTGCTTATGAGGAAATTTGCATTCAACAGAAGTTTCCCTGTTTGCAAGTGCTTGTGCGCTGCTAAGCAACACTTACTGAATCTTAAAATGTTCATGCTTACGTATGTATCTCAGCGTGATGTATACACAAAAAAAATCGCGTAGGCTTTACTGAATTTCCCCCATTAACCTTTGGATGACTATTTAAACATTGTTCTCATCATCAGTTCAGGAGTATGTTTACGATACAATTGTTCTTAGGAGAAAAACAGAAGGTGAATTTTGTAATAAATACAAAATATAATGACAATTTAAACATCAACAGAAAAACAACAACACAACAATTATAATACATTTTCAAATGTTAAATAAAATAAGCTGGCTTAAAATCAGCCAAATTTTATTCACCTCAGTAATTCAGTAAGCGCTTTCGTCTTTACACTGACGAGACTTCTTCAGTATAGAGACAAAAGTGCTTACTGAATTACTGTGGTGAATAAAGTTTGGTTGATTTTAAGCCTACTTATTTAATTCATTTTATTATTTATTTTGGTTTATACTGTTTTTACATTTTCAAATGTTTAACGTCAGAAATAATATACTGACATGACCAAATCTTATACAAAGGTACAGCAGTGTTTTTGTCATATATACTAAGGTATGCAAATAAATGGATTGGCATGGATCAGCATGCAACTGCTTTGCTTTGCAATTGTACTAAACAACAAACAAATGATGTCCAAAATTGCACTATAATAACTTTCAAAATAACAGTAAGCACAACCCTAAACATTTCTGGACAGCATTAAAGAAATCTTGAATTCTTGCCAAAAACTCAACCCTAATCTCTCTCTCTCCCAATGACTCATCACTCAAAACTGCAATACAGTTCAACTCTTATTTCATATATAGTATAGCATCTCTAACCAAGGATTCCACAACATCTAATCCTAACCTTGGCCAACAGTCACATATCACCACATCCACTTTCACCGTCAAACCTATGCATATATTCTATATAAAATTACTCTTAAACAAACTCAAAGTATGGTCTGCTTCAGCTGATGACCTCCAAGTGAGAACCTTAAAATAACATCTGATACCATTGCCTATTCTATCTCAATCCTTATAAATAGTTCAATCCAAGAATCCCACATTCCCTTTCTTTGGAAAAAGTCATGCATTATCCCTCTGCACAAAGGAAGAAATTCAACAGACATCACTAACTTTAGGCCTATAGCAATCTTATCCTTCTTCTCCAAAATACTTGACAAATGTATTAAGAAAACAATTGCTAAACATACCTCTCAACCTCTTAGAGCAAGAAATCTAGACAAAGCCATAAATAATGGGGGGATAAAGGCCTGAAAATAGGAACAATTTTTAAATATTGCTCTTACAAACTTATGAAGTTGATAGAATAACACATTTTGCATTAGCATGAATTTTCTGAAGGGTATGAAGTCTGGAACTGAAATAGCTGCCATTATTTTCTGACTTCAACCCTCAATGACTTGCCAGTGATTTGCCAGAAAACTGCACCTTTATGAAAAACAGACCAAAAATATGAGGGAAAAATCTGGGCATTTTTCGAAAATCTGTACAGTTGAGAGGTATGCTATCTCCTGCAGGAAGAACTCCTGTACCAGATACAACAGGCTTCTGTCCTCCCATATTACTAACACTGCACTTCTAACCTATATGGATACTGTCAATAAAGCTAGAGATAATGGCAAACTAGTCTACTTCTCATATCTTGACTTGTCTAAAGCCTTAAACACAGTTTGTCACAGCACACTTCCACTTCGTCTATCCTCATTAATTCTCCCTCAGCCCACTCTTTTATGGTTCAAAAGCTACCTGTCCAATAGGTATCAGTCAGTAAAATGGTACTCCACCCCCGCTTCATAGCTCTCAATCACCACCAGTGTACCACAAGGCTCTATCCTTGGTCCCCTCCTCTTTAACGTTCTCATCAATGCCCTCCATATATCACCATAGCAGGCCCCCATAATATAGTACACAGATGACTCCACACTGATTTGCACATCTGACAACATGGCACACCTCCAAAAAAATTACTCAGGAAGCTTTAGTAGCCACTGAAGCATTGTTTTTTAACTCACAACTCATGATCAACCCTGAAAAAGAAAATGCTACTTTTTTCCCCAAACCCCTCTCTCATGATAATACAACAACTGAAGTCACTTCTCATAACAAGTTATTAGGGATGATTGTGGGCAATAATTTTGAATTTGACTTGCATATACAAAATTGCATAAGAAAAATTCATCAAAAACTATGGATGCTTTACAGAGCCAAAAACTTTCTGACCAATGCAAAGAAAACTACACTTGCCACAACTTTTCTTCTCCCGTAGTTGTTTATGGTACTCCCATCCTTACTAATATGCAGGCATCACAGAAATCAAAACACGAGCAAAGCTATAATAATGTTGTTAAATTTGCAGCAAATACCCCCTTTCAGAACTCGCTACTGTATAGCACTAAAAAGCCTAAATTTGTTATAACTGCCCCATCAACTAACATATACACAGCTTCTTACCAGCTATAAAATTATCCAGCATCCATCTGCTTGTCCAGCACTAAATAACATTCTACACAACTGTGTTTCCAGTTGGTCATTACAATCTACTGACCAAGAACTCCTGTCTATCTACAAACCTATCAAAACTGCTGGTCTTTGTCTCTACTCATACCATGTTGCTAAGGTCTAAAACTCATTACCTGTATCCATCAGGTAAATAACTTCTGTTCCATCCTTCAAAACCATTCTGAAAGACTTCCTAACCAAAAGCTGGCTCTGTTCTTACTGAGTAGCAGATAAATTATATCCCTAAATAACCTTTTCCTGTCTTACACCTCCTTACTCTCCCTTCTTCACTCACTTCTTAGTTCTGCCAATTTCTCTCCTATGGCTTTATCTAGTAAATAAACAAAAAGCCTGCTTTTCTCTCATTTCATATTGCAATTCCTGTTTTATTATACTAACTTACCTTTTCTTTCAGTATAAACTGGCTAAAAGTTCTCAAAATATTAAATCATTGTCATGTAACATGTACTTGTTCTTAACAAATGTGTTCATATTATGTCTAATTTTGTATAATTATTTAAACTGTCAGTGGATTTTGTATTATTTTTAAAGACTGCAAAATACTGTTCATAAAATGTTTTGTAATACTTTGGAATATTTCTCCCTGGGCCTTCTCTGAAAATGGGCTCCTATCCAGTTAGACTTTCCCAGTAATCAAATGTCAATTGATAAATTAAAAGAAATATGTCAAGTAAACTGGATGTTGTCTGCATTCACTGAATGCAAATTGAGCAAAAAAATGTGTTTCCAAAACTGACCTAAGGGACAACAGTTGAGAACATTCTAAAAATGTAAAAGCCATTTAAAAATAAATAAATAAATCACCATGTTTCATTAACTAAAGAATGAATTGTTTCAGCTAAAAATCTGATTATGAGTTGCATCAACAAAAAAATCTGTCTGACTGTTGCCTCTGTTTCACAATACTATTGATAGGAATTTCTCATGAGCCAAATACAAAATTAAATCCCAAAATTTTGATTGTTTATGTAACAATATCCAGTGATGTAAAACAGCAATATAATAAATAGATGGCAACTTCTCTTATCTTGGCCAGAGTTAAAATTGAGTCAGTACAGAAATGCAGTTGTCCTGTATTAGTGCTAATGACATCATACACAAGTTTCTATTTAAAAATTACTTGTACAGTTACTTTATTCTTTTTTACCCCAATCCCCTGAAAATAACAATTGTGACCAGTTTTTGAATGAAATCTCAACAATGCCTTAAATAATGTACCACACAATTAACAATGGCAGAGTTAAAGCATCTATAACTAAACATTCCAAACTTTATTTCCAATGAAACAGGATTCTTCGCTGGTCAACACAATCAGCAACATGACACCCAGCCACTCACCTGCAGCCTTCCCTCCAGGGCAGCATCATACCACTCACCTTACCCAAAACTAAGAAGGAAAAAGGGGGAAAGGGAATGCTTTTGAACAGAAGGCATTGCCACTCCACCCATCAATCCTGAAAAGGAGGGAGGTCAGTATTCATAGTTGCCAGTACCTAAAGACTAAACTTACTCCACCTATACCTTATATTACTTCTTAATATTCCAACCCCCAACTACCTCATTTGCTGCCTCATTTCCTTCTCTCATTGTAACCTAAACCAGCTTCCTCATAGCTACAAAATCCCTATCATCCTATCCTGTATCCATCCATCCATGCCCCACTTCACTCACTTAATGCATCAGATGGTGTACTACAAATAAGGCTGCATAGCAAACTTTATCTGTCCCCCATTCTCCTGAATGAAATGCTGACACAAAATTGAATTGTGACCATTTACTGAATAAAGGCTCAATAATGCCTTAAAGAGTGTACCACATGATTAATAAAAACAGAGTTAAAACATCTATAACTAAGCATTCCATACTTTATTCACTACAAAGCAGGCATATCAGTTTGCTCATCTGTAACATAAGTCAGCAGTGTGACACCCAGACACTCATTTGCTATCTTCCAGATAGGGCAGCGTAACACTGCTCCCTTCATCCAAAACCATGAAGGCAAAAGGAGAAGGGGCTGTTTCTGAACAGAATGCATTGCTCCTCTGCCACCCAGTGTGCAGCCACAGACATTTCCCCCCTTTTTCATCACTTTAGCAAATCCTTCACTAAAAATGACATGTTAAATGAAATGTTAAATAGGTCAAGCCCAACACCACTCAGGTGTGTACCATCTGACCTATACCAAAGAGGATCTTAATTATAGAAGTCCCAATGATCCAACATGACTATATCCATAGCCTTGCAATTCCAGCTTCCCAATAATTAACAAATGTATGAGCAGCTTCAATAGTACTCCATTTACAAGCATTTATCCAAACCTACCTAAGAGCCATCGCCGACCATACTATCATTTAACTAGGTTGTCTATGCTTAATCTGTGATAAATCTGTTATAACCACTGACAATAGCTGCAGTTTTTAAACAACACCTACGCCTTTCCCATCTTCACTCTCAACCTCACTGGGCATAACTGAAGCTTACTGTCACATACCAAAACAATATGCTGACCCTTAACTATTTGATCTGTCAGAGATGCCCCAACCAGATAAGCACAACCGCTTACATAATGCATTCATCTCTCAACTTTAAACTAACAGCTCTTTAATCCATTAACACAGCTGAAGTTTCCCAGAAAACATAAGCCTTAACTGACTTACGGCTGAAATACCTTGTTTGTATACTTCTGGTTCACAACCATAGTGCTTTATACTTCCAGTAATTTTTGGGTCTGGCTTCTTTAACTAAGTGACTTACCAGCTAATAATAGGCATTAGAAAGAGAAATTAGTTATTAACAAGATGACAACTGGATTGTTGTTCTAGGATGTCCTGCATTGGAGAATGCAATGTGTTTTCCATTTATTATTTATATTTTTTAATTCATGTTCATATTTTCATAACTGAGAGAATTACATGTTATTGAGGTATATGACATGAAAACGTATGTGGGAGACAGGACAATTCCTTGTCAATGCTAGTTTTTATCACACTATACTAGAAATATTGCTAGCTGTTTGCTGGTATATATGAAAATAAGCAATATTTCCATGTGTACTTAATACATAAAAAAAGTGTGACAGAGTGCAGTGACAGAGACCTGGTTCAAGGCTCCAAAGAGCACCCCTGCATTACCAGGCTATAATTCATACCACAGCTTTTGGCCACCTAACCAAGACCGAAACACCAAAGGTGGAGGCGTGTCCATATTCATTAAGGATATCCACTCCTCCAGGCTAGCTGCTCAGCATAATGCATCCGAGATTATTCAAGTGCAACTAACTCTGGGCAAGACCGCAATCCAAATTGTAGCTTGCTACAGATCCCCCACCATGCCCCAGGATTCCCACTTCTCATTTCTTGATACACTGGAAAATATTAGGGTACAACCTAACACCCTACTAATGGGCTATTTCAACTACCCCACCATTAATTGGGAAAACTACTCATGTACCAACTCTTTTGCTCAACGTTTTCTGGAATTCATAAATTCCAATGCCTTGGATCAACTTACCCACACCCCCACCAGAGGCAGCAATATCCTAGATCTGGTCATTACCAAAATGAGCAATCTGTGTTCAACACCAGAGGTCAATTCCTCGGTAAGATCCGACCACAAGCTAATCACCCTAGACATCCACATCCAACCTCCACCCCCCATTAGGGAAACCACCGTAAAAAATTTCTCCAAAGCCAACTTCACACTTCTTAAGACAGAAGTGGCAAACTTTATGACAACCATGCAAATGGACAACATGGGTATGACTGCTAAATCCTATACAAAGGCACTTTATAAGCACTTACACAAGTGAATGGATTGTGCAATCCCTAACAGAACCAAGATGCTATCCTCCAAAAAAAGGAAGCCAGTCTGGTGGTCCCCTGCCATAAACAAACTCTACAACAGAAGAAAGAAACTGTTGCAAAAAATAGTAAAATCCCATGATTGGAGGAATTCCCTGGTCAGCATCAGTAAAAAGCTTAGATCCCTCATAAAATCCTCCAAAGCTAGTTACGAAAACAAAATCACCACTGATTCTAAAGACAACCACAAAGCATTCTATAGTTATGTCAAGAATCTCAGTGGCAACACTCCAATCTGCTCTGAATTACAGCACAATGGCACTAAATATACAGAACCAACTTATATTGCCAGCATCCTGGCAGATAGGTTCAGTGCTAATTTTGCCCACATCTCATCCCCTATAGGGCCCATCTCTATACCGGAAGAATGCAAAGTTCCTGTAATCACGTCTGCACAGGTAAAAAACACACTCTCCAAAGCCAAGAACACAGCATCCATGGGACCTGACAACATCCTAGGCTGCATTCTACATGAACTACAGAATGAACTGGCACCCCACCATGTTCAATCATAGCCTCACCTCAGGCTTTGTATGACTGAATGGTGCACAGCGACAGTTATCCTACTCCACAAAGGGGGAGCCACCACGAACCCTGGGAACTACTGCCTCATTAGCCTGACAAGCCTGATCTGCAAGGCTATGGAACGTATCATCATGGAACTTATAAACAATGAAATTGGTAATCTCCAAACTCTGGACCCCACCCATTTCGGGTTTGTAAAAGGCAGATCATGTCTCCTAAACCTGATAGACTTCTTTGAAGCGGTCACCAAAGCCATAGATGAGGGTAAGGTGGTTCACACAGCCTATCTAGATCTCACCAAGGCTTTTGACACCATTCCCCATTCTGTAATTATAGATAAGCTCACTAAACTAGGTATAAATCCCTATGTCACAAGATGGGTTGCCAACTGGCTCACTGACAGAACCCCCACTGTGAAAGTAGCAGACTCCAAATCTGACTTCAGATCAGTGACAAGTGGAGTACCACAGGGTTCAGTCCTGGCTCCTCCCCTGTTTCGTATCTACTTCTCAGAGGTACAGGCTAGCACAGAAGGTCTTTGGCTAATGAAGTTCTCAGATGACTGCAAACTAGGAGCCATAATCAAAACTCCTAACAATGTGGACATCCTACAAAAGGGCCTCACTGAGACAGATGCCTAGTCTCAAAGCCATAGCCTCAAGCTCAATGCCAAAAAGTGCATTGTCATCCCTTTTGGTAAAAACTCTGTACCCATGAACTACCACATAGGTGGTAGTCTACTTAACTCCGAAAGTGTGATAAGAGACCTTGGGACACAGGTGGACAGTAGTCTCTCCTTTGATAATCACATTGCCACAGTAGTCAGGAAATCCTTCTACATGGCACACCTCATCAAAAAAGGTTTCTCATCCAGGAAAAAAGAGGTCATTGTTCCCCTCTACTTATCACTCATTGGACCCATTATAGAGTACAGTGCCCCTTTTGGTATGTACCTCACAAGACATCTACAACAACTAGAAAGGCTGCAGAAATACCTCACAAAGAGGATTACTGGCCTCAAACAGATGCCCTACGCAGACTGTCTCAAAAAACTCCAGCTTTACTCCGTTGCATATTGCCTACTCAGAGGTGATCTCTGCCTAACATAGAAAGCTATGTCAAACCCAGAGCTGTTGGACATGCTCCACTTAAAGAAATCCCAATTCCTCTGAGCTACATGCTCTATGGACCTAAACCTTGTCACCACAATAAACCGAACATGCTGCTGGGATAGATTCCTATCCAGAGACTTCCCATACTCTGGAACAAACTACCTATCTATATCAAACAAAGCTCCTCATTAGCACTCTTCAAGAAAAATCTTGATGATTGGATGGGAGATAGAAAATTCACCTGGGGATCACTTCTGTGGCTCTGCTCGACAGGGACACAGGAAAATAATTTTCTTGGGTGTCGAAAGCCAGGGCACTTTTTTGGCTAGGCTTATGTAGGCCCTAGGGCCAATAGCCTAGTACCTACTTATGAACCTATGAACAAGCTGTTGCATGACATTAAGTGAAACTATAGATGCTGTTGAAGATAACTTGATATTTGCACAGTAAGTTGCACATCTGGAAAGATAGCCAATATTATTTGTCTTACTTACAATTAAGCGTATGTTTTTATATTTTTGTAAACATCTCAATAAACATTAACTTATGAGCTATTTCTTGTTGTCATGTGAGATCTTATGGCTGGTTAACAAAAATATTCTCAATATGTCTAGTCTGTATAGTTTTCAAGACATGAACCTTTGTGAAACTTTACAAAAAAGGAGGCGGTGTAGCTATAATATTTAAACAGCATCTAAACATCCAGATCTTAAAATCATCAGCTCCACAAATAGGCAATGAAGAAATAATATATACCAACCACAAAATAAACCAGAACAAAACCATCAACATAATTGGATGCAACTTCCCACCTGGCCAAAACATCCCTCCACTAGAAAACCTCCTCAGCTGGTCTACCCACCATCTCCCCCAAGAAACTATCATTTTAGGTGATTTCAATATTGACTGGCAATCCTGTTCTGGCAACCATCCAACCCAGCATGTAAACCTTCATGGCTTCACCCAACTAGTCCATTTGCCAACCAGGATAAATAAAAACTCCAGCAATCACACTACCCTGGATTGAATACTAGTCAGTAAGAGCACCCAGTCATATATAACAGGCTGCTTATCAGATAGCCTCAGTGATCACTCCCCAACATTCCTATTCAAAAAATACCTATACCAAGCTAAACCTGTCATCTACCATCGAATACATAAAAAACTAAACGTTAACCCACTCACGTTCATCTCATCCCTCAAAGAATGTAACTGGCATCCTCTAAAGTACATCAGTCTTGATGACGCAGTTGAATTTTTTAATACTACCTTCCTGAGCATCCTTAATTACCATGCCCCCGTAAGACTTTCCAGAACCAAAGCACAACCTTCCCCATGGCTACAGAAAACCACTATGTCAGAAATGAAAAACAGGGATAAAGCCTGGGAGCACTGGTGCAAAACTAAAACCCCCTTAACTAGACAGAAATTCCTAGAACTACGCAATAGAGTCAAAAAGCTAATAAAACAGGACAATTTCCAATACTACCAGTCTGCCCTAGACTCCTCACAACACAACCCCAAACACTTCTGGTCTTCCATAAACTCCATCCTCCACCCAGGTAAAGTCAGTACCCTTCCTCCTAACATCCTTCACTCCTCAGAAAATATTGCTACCTCATTCAACACACACTTCACCCAAACCATACTATCACTAGCTAAAAACAACCCCCCTCCCCTCCAACCCACATCTTCAACTAGTAATCTCCCCATTGCCTTCTCTTTTTCTCCTGTACCTACCTCCAACATAAAAAAAACTCTTAACTAAACTTAAACTCACCAAATTAGCAGCAGACAACCTCCCAAGTGAATACCTACAAATCGCAGCTGATGCTCTGGCCTACGCAGTATCCACCTTGATTAACCGATCTCTGTCAGAAAGTTACGTTCCCACACTGTGGAAAGTATCACATATAATTCCCCTCCACAAAGGTGGACCCTCACAGAGCTAACCAATTGCCGCCCCATAGCTATTCTCTCTCCACTCTCCAAAATACTATACACTCTCAGGTCTCAGACTACCTCCTTACTAACAACCTCTTTTCCAGTACTCAGCATGGTTTCCAACCAAACTATAGCACCACCACTGCCTTACTCTCCTTTACTAACACTATCCTTCAGCATAAAAACAATGGCTATCTCTCCTCTGCTACTTTCCTAGACCTATCTAAAGCATTTGACATGGTCCCACACAAACAACTTATCTCTGTCCTCATTAACCTATCCTTCTCACAATCAGTCACCAACTGGTTTCAAAGTTACCTGTCTGACCACCAACAATCCGTTGTATGGCAGAATGACATATCTCCCCAACTACCTATCTCCATAGGGGTTCCCCAAGGATCCAGCCTTGGATCCCTACTCTTCTCTGTTTACACCAATAATCTAGCCTCTGCCACCAAACATGGCACACTCATACAATACGCAGATGACTCAACCATCATCTGCTCAGCCCAGTCCCTACCCAAACTGCAAAAAGTCACACAGGAAGCCTTTTCCTCTATTGAAACTTGGTTATCCAATGCCCAATTAATACTCAACCCAAACAAAACTAAACTACTCATCTTCCAACCCACCAAATATACTCAAAACAACTTTAACATCTGTAGGCTGTTTTGCCTTGACCCAACCTACTCCCCAGTTTGACCCCTGAACACTACTTGCTTTCCTCACTGAACACAAGGAAGGATTAAAAGACTTACCATCTATAGGCCGGGCCCCTATTACAGACTCCAGCAGTGTAGAACTTCAGCCTTACCTCATCCCCCTGCTTTGCGTCTGTTCTTTGCCTCATTGTCCGGTATCATCTGGGTCACTACAGTTCCTGTGATTCTGCTGCTGCCCACTGGCTTCACCTTCAACAGGATCCTTGAGACTGCCTGACCTTCTACTTCTTGGAAGAAGGTCTTTGCCTGAGACCAGATCACCTGACAATTCATTTGCATTTCCTTAATATTCATCTTCCTTAATTCTTCTCTTCTATCAACCACCCTGTAACTGTTAGGCCTAAGTGGTCACTTGAGCACTGACAACTGATCAAGGAGTCCTTTCACAGTTGGCAGTATCTAAAGGCTAAACCTATACCTTACGATAAAGTCATAAAAATCCACAAAGAAATGGTGAAGCAACCAAGGCACAGAATGTCCTAGTTTAAACACAGTCCAAGGACAAATAAAGGTAGGAAAACAGATAGAGTCTTACAAACGATGAAAAAAAAAAGGCAGCTGTTGCAAGACAAAAGTGACACTTGGTAGATGGTAAATCCTTTATAAGCAGAAAACTCCAAATCCAGAAAAAATACAGACAATGTTCATCCAAGATAAAGCAGTGCAAACAAACACAGCAGTATTAAGCGCTTTCGTCTGGTAGATGACTTCCTCAGAATACCTGTATTCAGTATTCTGAGGAAGTCATCTACCAGACGAAAGCGCTTAATACTGCTGTGTTTGTTTGCACTGCTTTATCTTGGATGAACATTGTCTGTATTTTTTCTGGATTTGGAGTTTTCTGCTTATAAAGGATTTGCCATCTACCAAGCGTCACTTTTGTCTTGCAACAGCTGCCTTTTATTTTTCATCATAAATAAAGGTAGGTAAAATCCAAGGTAAATTTATTCACTCAGGTAAGCGCTTTCATGATACACATATCACTTCTTCAGACCTTCAAACAAACACTTCCTACTCAACTATATTTAAACAGTATTCAAACCAATCAAATCAAACCAATTAATGCTTGAAGTAATTAGCACTTAAAGTAAAACCAGTCATTCTACAATATGTACAAAGTCATACTGGAAAACATTTCAAGTATAGATACATAATAAATATTGTAACATAAAATGCATTAGTTAAAAATGAGTTAGTTAAAAATGATTAAAATATATATTTAATATGTTTATCTGTCTTTCATTAAAATAATTTAATTTCATTTGAACAACCTCCTATTCTTCAAAACTGGTTTCAAGGGTATTCTATCATTAAGGCCCTTTCCTTTATTAGCTCTTAATCTGATAATCCACCTAGTTTCAGAGGTCTCTGTATGGTTCCTTATATCACCACCTCTCTCATTAGGAATAATTCTCTCAATAACTGAGAACATAAAATTATGGTCATTGCCTTCAGAGGACAAATGTTTGGCTAACGCATTAGTGGCAACACCATTCCTAATATTTAATAAGTGTTCCCTGATTCTAAATCTTAGCTGTCTTTCAGTCTTGCCCACATAAAATGCAGAACATTTCTGACAGACAGCCAAGTAGACCACATGGTTTGTGTTACAGCTGGCTGCTACACTAAAATCATATATTCGCTTGGTGTCTGGATGTGTAAATACATTCTCATGATTTATGTATATGCATTGATTGCATCCACCACAAGGAACCGTCCCTTTTACTCCTGCCATATCTTGTCCCTTATTATGATGTGGATAGCATAACATCCTTTTCAAAGATTTCCTGTTCTTAAATATAAAACTGGGATTTTCCCCTACAACTTGTTTGATTTCTGGATTCTGTGTTAATATATTCCAGTTCTTTTTTATCACATTGGTTACTATATTCACATCACTGGTAAAATAAGTAGAGAATCTAACAGATTCATTTTTATGTTGAACATAACCTGTTCTATCATTATTAGGCATTGAAAAATATGGTTTGCCTATACTATGTCTCCATGAAGTAGATGCATCCAAGATACCTGAGGTCATACTATCAGTGTAACCCCTTTCATTAAATCTGCATTTCAGACTAGTTAGTTCTTCCTTAAATTCATCATCCCTGGCTGTTAGCCTTGAAGTCCTAAGGGTTTGCCCTTTTACTACATTCTTAAAGATATGTCCTGGATGCATACTGCTTCTATGGAGTAAAGTATTTCTATGGCATTTCTTCCTAAACAACTTGGTGGTTATCCCATTCACATCATCCATACTAATCATTACATCAAGAAATTCTATTTCCTGTCTGGAGTATTTCATCTCAAATTTTAGAAAGTCAGTGCTGTTATTAATTTCTGTAGTGAATTCTTTTAACGTTGCATCATCACCACTCCATAACAGGAAGAGGTCATCAACAAACCATTTATAAAATTGGATCTGGGGCCATCTTTCATTAGTAAGCACATTCCTGTTTTCCCATGTGGCCATGACGAGATTGGCATAGCTATTTGCGCTTGCCGTCCCCATGGCCACACCATCTTTCTGCTTATATAACTTACCATCAAAACTCAACACATTATTGGTTAAAACTAACTCCATTAATAAGCATATTAGATCTATTTTCTTTCCATCACATGTCCCTTCTTCCAGCAAATATTGTCTTAACAATTCTAATCCGATTGTATTCGGAATACAAGTAAACAACGAGCATACATCTAGTGTCACTAATAGTAGATCTCCATCTTGTCTTTCATATGCATTATTAAACACATATAGGTCCTGCAAGAATTGCTTAGAGTCTCTTAGAATATTCCTGTTATTATTTACTAACATTCTTAAATTCTTCTCAACATATATGGAGATAGACTCTGTAGACCAGTTACGTCCTGACACTATAGGTCTTAAAGGAGGTTGATATACATCCTTATGGATTTTCGGCAGACCATGTATGCTAGGCACTAGAGGTTCTTTTACCTTAAAGTAATCGTATAGCTCATTTGAGATGGTATTATCTAATAAACAATCATATAGTATCCCATCCAATCGTGATAACATCCCCTCCATATCAGCTTGGCTGATATTTTCATATACAGAGGTATCCTGTAGCATTTCATACATCGCTGTGTCATAATACATTTTATCCATTAAAACTACAGGGCCACCTTTATCTGCTTGCTTAATGATAACATTTTTGTCAGACTGTAATTGTTTTAAAGCATTCCATTCATCCCTGCTAAAATTGGAGAAAGTTTTAGTTCTGTTTTTACCATTCACATTTTCAAATATTTCATTTTCACAAATGTTAATAAAAACATCAATAACTGGATGGCTGGGTGGAATAAATAAACTAGGTTTCTTATATACATTAACATCTTTAGGCACACCACACTGATTTTTAAAAAGCATTTTTAGCAAAACATTCCTAACAAACATGTGCAAATCTAAAATGGTATCAGTTACCTCAGTCCCTTGTGATGGAATAAAAAAAGTCCCCTTTCCAATACATTTCTTTCATGTTCAGTCAGATTCCTTGAGGAAATATTTAAAATTATGCTTCCTTTCTCCATGCCTTCTTGGATACACCCAGGGCTGGAGGGCTTGTAGGCATTTTCCTTTTGTTGCGGTTCATGCTGTATGACCTGCCTCTCTGTAATTGTCTCTCTGAAGTATTCAGTTTTATTGGAAACGTGTGAAAAACCTTTTTTGATGTACCTTCTTGTCCATCATTTTGTATTCCTGATGTGGCTTTCTTTTGTTGCACTTCCTCGGTGGACTCCAGCCTTCACCTCTCTTCCACTTTTTCACTCGAGTGAACAAAAGTTGGACACTTGCTCAGTGGATTCCAGCCTTCACTTCCCTTCCATTCCACCATTTAAATGAGCTGTTGAAGTCATCGCTAAAGGAATGCTAATAGTTGGAGGAGCGTTAGATTTAGTTCTCGCTCCTAAATTCCTCTCCTCTTCAAAACTCTCTATAGTGATGTCATTGCGTTGTTTAGCGTGCCCCCCCCTCATTGTTTAAGGTCATACCTTCTTTAATACAATCATAATTGTTATTTTTGGGCCATACAAAGATGTGCCCTTCCTTAAAATCCCTTTTGTCCCTTTCAAGTTTGTGAAATTTCTGTCGTAGCAGTCTACGTTCAAAAACTGCTACAGATTCAGCTATCGAAGCACATTTCTCATCCACTAATTTATGTGGATATAAAGCAAATAATGATTCCTGTTCAGAAATTACATTGGCCCTTATTTCTTCCTCTTCTTTAACAGAGGATTCCAATAATAGGCGAATATAGTTAAAGCTCAGTTCTAAATTGAGCTGCTGCCATTTACTTAACAACTCAGGTTGCCTTTCCCCTTGATTTGGCATTTTCAGGACTCTGAGTCCTCTGGGAATAACATGATTTTTCAAACATGCTTCAAAATAACATCTCTGTGTATATAGCTTCTTAATCTTGTACAGGCCACCCTCTAGTCTATGTGTTGCCCTCAGAAAGGCAGCATAGTCTACTTATTCATGTTCTATACCATTTCCATCAAAAAAAGTCTCATTAGATAGCAAAGGATCACCTTTTTTATTTAGCAGTTCATGTAGTTTATACGATGCTTTCTTTGGTATTCCAGTTTCCACATTTGGAGAATAATCAAGTTCTATCTCAGGCGCAACAGTTACAGTTACACATTCTTCAGCCATTGTTCCCAACTGTAACCAGAAAATAAAAATCCAAGAAAATACTAGACAGGAAACAGCTAGGATAAGTACTCCACCAAGGTACAATAAAGTCATAAAAATCCACAAATAAATGGTGAAGCAACCAAGGCACAGAATGTCCTAGTTTAAACACAGTCCAAGGATAAATAAAAGGTAGGTAAAATCCAAGGTAAATTTATTCACTCAGGTAAGCTCTTTCATGATACACATATCACTTCTTCAGACCTTCAAACAAACACTTCCTACTCAACTATATTTAAACAGTATTCAAACCAATCAAATCAAACCAATTAATGCTTGAAGCAATTAGCACTTAAAGTAAAACCAGTCATTCTACAATATGTACAAAGTCATACTGGAAAACATTTCAAGTATAGATACATAATAAATATTGTAACATAAAATGCATTAGTTAAAAATGAGTTAGTTAAAAATGATTAAAATATATATTTTTAATATGTTTATCTGCCGTTCATTAAAATAATTTAATTTCATTTGAACAACCTCCTATTCTTCAAAACTGGTTTCAAGGGTATTCTATCATTAAGGCCCTTTCCTTTATTAGCTCTTAATCTGATAATCCACCTTTTTAACTAACTCATTTTTAACTAATGCATTTTATGTTACAATATTTGTTACGTATCTATACTTGAAATGTTTTCCAGTATGACTTAGTACATATTGTAGAATGACTGGTTTTACTTTAAGTGCTAATTACTTCAAGCATTAATTGGTTTGATTTGATTGGTTTGAATACTGTTTAAATATAGTTGAGTAGGAAGTGTTTGTTTGAAGGTCTGTAGAAGTGATATGTGTATCATGAAAGTGCTTACCTGAGTGAATAAATTTACCTTGGATTTTACCTACCTTTATTTATCCTTGGACTGTGTTTAAACTAGGACATTCTGTGCCTTGGTTGCTTCACCATTTCTTTATGGATTTGTATGACTTTATTGTACCTTGGTGGAGTACTTATCATAGCTGTTTCCTGTCTAGCATTTTCTTGGATTTTTATACCTTACAATACTTCTTAACACTTGACTCCAACTATCTCATGCACTACCTCACTCACGTCCTTCTCTCAATGTGACCTAAACCATCTCCCTCACAGCTATATAACCTCTATCATCCCTATCCTATATTCAGCTCTTCACCCCCTTAACTCAGATAATACATCAGAGGATCTAGGGCAAATAACTCTGAGTAGCAAATTTCATTTATTAACTTTATTAACCAGGTAAGTGGGCTGGTCCAATGAATATTTTCTGCCAAAAGGCAACAACATTGATATACAATATGCATTTAATTATTAAACAAAAAAAAAATAAGGTAATGAATTCAAATCCACTATAAACACATAGCATGCAGTAAGTTTTAAAGCAGACATATCTGATGGGATACTTGGGTATTAACATGTATACAGTTTCAAATTAAACAGTAAGGTAATTGAAAGCTTTTGTACCTTGTGAGTATATATTTCTTACATTCTACAGCATATGACCTGTTAGTGATGCTGTAATCAGAAAACCTATCAATCAGGTGGTTATCCCGCACTGCCAAATTCATGAAATTCTCCCAAAGTATTGATGAATTTATGCCTTTAAGAATGTCTCCATTTTAGGGGAGTGGCCAAAATGGCTAAATGAGAGCAGCAACTGGTGAAACTCTGCGACTGAAAACCTTTCTATGACAGAAAATGTAATCAAAAAAATTATAATTTGAAGATACTTGCTAGCTAATTTTATTCATTAATTGTCAGAGAAAAGATCTACAACTTCAAGTTCTTCAGAAGCAATATTTTTTTCTGTCAGAATTTCAAGTGTTTGGTTAAGAGAGAAGAGACTTCAACATGAGTCATTCAAGAAATGGTACACAGGATTCTTGTGTTAAAAAAGACATTCAGTCAATATTATCTAGTATACTGGACATATTACTTAAAATGGGCAAACTGGACACAAAATTAGAATGGCTCAAAGAAGAGACTAGAAAGAGGGTAGAACATTTTGAAGCTATTATGAAACAAAAAGGGGTACAAATCAGCAGTATGGAAGAGACTTTGAATGATCCTGAAAGCAGGATAAGGCAAGGTTATTCTCAGACTGAATTTCTTTTAAAACAAAATAAATGGCTCATATAAAAACTTGATGATTTAGAAAATAGACAGATGAAATAACATTAGAAATTATGGTATAACTGAACAGTGTGAGGGAGATAGTATAATAAACTTCATAACTACCCTGCTACATAAAACATTAAATATATCTGAAAGATTATCTTTTGGAATTGAAATAGCACATAGATCCCTGAGAGCACCTTCTAAGAAGCAAAACTCACCACCACACTCAGTTATAGTTAAGTTCATGTCTATCCTAGAAAAAGATCAAATATTAAAAGGAGCATGGTCCAGCCACCTATTAAAATAGGGGAACATGTAGTCAGATGTGGTAAAGACTATTCCAGAAAAGTAATGAAAAAATTAAAATCTGGTTTATTACTGAACAAGGAACTTAAAAAGAACAATATTAAAGTCACTGTGGTGTTTCTTGCAAAGGTCAAGTTCCTCTCCTGATAGCAGAGCAGTAGATATCAAACAGGAGGGTCCTCTCCTGTTTGGTATCTACTTCTCTGAAGTCCAGGCCAACACAAAGGGACTCTGGCTGACAAAGTTCATAGATGATTGCAAGTTGGGAGCTATTATTAATGCACCTAGTCATGTTGACATCCTACAGAAAGGCCTCACTGAGACCAACGACTAGTATCAGAACCATGGCCTTAAGCTCAATGCCAAAAAAATGTGTCGTCATCTCCTTTGGGAAAAACCCAGTTCCCATGAATTACCACATCGATGGTAGTTTACTGAACACAGAAGGCATTATAAGAGATCTGGGAACACAGGTTGACAGCAACCTTCCTTTTTGACCACTGCATTGCCACTGTGGTCACAAAGTCCTTCTATGTGGCACATCTCATTACTAAGTGTTTTGCATCCAGGAAGAAAGAGGTCAATGTCGTCCTCTACTATTCCTTTATTAGGCCAATGATCGAGTATAATGCCCCATTTGGCATGTACCTCACTAGACACTTGCAACAACTGGAGAGGCCACAAAAGTACCTCACAAAGAGGATCCTAGGCCTTAAACACTTGTCTTGTATGGACAGACTCAAAAAACTCCAACTATTCTCTGTTTCATATCTCCTACTTAGAGGTGATCTCTGCTTGACATACAAAGCCATGTCTGACCCAGCTCTTTTAGAAATGCTACATCTAAAGAAATCCCAATCGTTCAGCACTACATGCTCCAGAGACCTCAACCTCATTACCACAATCAACAGAACATGCTGGAGGGACAGGTTCATAACCCAGAGACTGCTCATCTATGGAATAAACTTCCCATACATGTCAAACAGAGCACCTCACTGGCCCTTTTCAAGAGAAATCTTGATGAGTAGATGGGAAATAGTAAATTCACCCTGGGGATCACTCCAGTGGCTCTACTCGACAGATGCATGGGAAACTAAGGTTGGGTGGTACAATGCCAGGGTAATCCTATGGGTTAGGCTTGCAAAGGCTCCAAGGCCATTAGCCTAGTACACACCTATGAACCTATTCCTTTCTGAAGTAACCAAAATGTGCAACACTCTGGAGGAGGCATCCCCTTTTGTTAACAGCAATAAAATTCTTAATACTGAAGAAATTGAGTGGAATATTAAATCTTTGAAGAGTCAGAGTTAAATAATTCCTGGAAAACTGCTTCTAAAACAAAAAAAACTAAAAACAAATGTCTTTTATTCACTAATTTCTGGACTATTATTTTCTGAAACAATAGATTTACATTTTAAGTAAAAGGATTGTACTTGACTTTAAGCCTCAAAACATATGTGAGTGTGTATTTATATTTTAAGCAAAAGCATTTTTTCCTGATGAGGAATATAAAAGGTTAGTTTTACTGTTTTACTATATTTACAGCAAAAGCCTTAGTATATTTCATTTGACTAAACTTATAAGTGTGTTTCTAAATGTTAAACAAACACTTTCTGTAAGAACATTTCATTGTATTATAAGCAAAAGAATTGGTAACTTTAAAGCTATATAAGATAGGAATTTTATTTTATTTATTCAACATCACTTAGTATGTACATTGCTGAGTTCCTGTGTACTACATTCCTTTCACATGTCATTTATGAAACAACAAACACATTGAGAAAGCTTGAAAACAAAAGAATGTTCAATCTCTTCAGAAAATACTACAATTTTCAAGCCTTGAGCTGTGGTAATGAAAATCTAAGTCAATGTTCATAACTTTTGCCTGTGAAAGAAGGAATTGTTTTCTTTTCTGAAGTATATATACAGAAATCTACTCAAAACAACACCTCTATTTCTTTTCTTAGAAGTGAAGAATTGGTAAGCCGAAAGCTATAATAATGTTATAATATACATACACACACACACACACACACACACACACACACACACACACACACACACACATATATATATATATATATATATATATATATATTAATGTTGTAGAAAATGATTTGCTAATATTTTACATGTTACAGCTTAAGCTGCAGTGTTATTAACTTTAACAATGCATATTAACTATACATATTAACTTTAAGGAAGTAAAGTTAGATGTTTGTTACTGATTATAACAGCTTAAAAGAACTAAGAAGAATGAAAAACGTTCAGAGGAAATTAGCAGCTGCTGTGTGCTATGATTGTCATTTTAATATGCTGTAGCCAGATTCTGATGTCAGCATGTAAAGAGTAGATCAGAAGAGAAGTTCACAATGGCTAAACACACATATTCAAATTAAATAAGCAGGAATTATTTTATATATAATCAAAACTGATTGTAATATTAGAATTAATAAGAGCAAACATCTTATGAATGTGCATATACTCAAGGAATGCAATATCTATTATGTAAGATTAATAAAATAATATCAGTAAAGTAAGAAATCTGTGCACATACTATAATATTTAATAGAGAAGTGATGATTAAATAGCTATTTGTGGGGAGAGTTTAGAAATATAAGATATATAGAATAAGGTAGAATACTAGTAGGAAAATAAGACAATAATATACTTAAATAACAAACTGCTTTTAAGAAAGATGTATGTTGCATATACCTACATATGACAGAAATGTACAAGAACTCATATACTTTACATAGAAAATCATACAAAATATTTCAAAATAATATGAAAGCTGAAATTTGTAGCTTGGTCATGTGAACTCTGAAGCTTTTTACATGTTTAATATTATTAGATTCACTAAGACTACCTGAAATAACTAATTTCATAATTGAAAGTTGAAAAGTGTTTTATTGCTGAGTCAGTACATTCATTTTGATAGAAGGTAATGCAGATTTTTCAATATGTTTGAATCTGAGAAAAGAGAATGGGATTTAAATCAAACACTTTGTAACTCTGGAATACCATACAAACTGCAATTTTTTTTTTATTCCATAGAAATAGTAAGACATTCTGTTTGACCTCAGTAACATGCATATTTTATGAAGTAGTTTAATAAGCTAATTTTTTAAATAATTTTATATTTGATGGTTAAGATTATTACAGAAATTTGAAATATAGGCACTTGTACTTTAAAAACTAACTCAGAGCTTTTTTGTTAGATTTATAAAATATGTGTGTGTGTCTCTCTCTTTTGACATGATAAATATATATATATATATATATATATATATATATATATATATATATATATATATGTACATTTTTCTCTCTTTTGTATTATAGTTTAGTATGCTAGAATTACCTGTGACCTGTAAGTTTACAGATGTCTTTATCTCTTCATGTCACACTCTGTTATACTTATTTGTTTAGAGATCTCATTATAATAATGTTGAATGAGTGAATATTTAGGAATATTAAATGGGTAATTTATACCACTACTATATAAATAGGTATATAGTATACTGTTTCTTAGATTATTAATGCCCATGATTAATAGGCAAGGATTATTAAACGTGTTTGTAGTAATGGGGGAATATCTTTAAATGACAAAATATATCAATAAACTAATAGTCTCTTATTGTTTTGACATATATATAATATTATATTAATTATTTGCAAGTCACGATATCTTTTGGTTAGTTTTTTGGATTATTTTTTAAGTGTTATTAGATAGAGACAATGTTTAGTAGTTTGACTATTCAGTAGGCAGACTAGGAACTTTGCTATCTATGGCAGGTTGTGTTTTATTAGTATTATATAGAGTTATAGTCGTAGACTTGTCTTTGTTTTTGTTATTTTGGAATTTTAGTAGTTTAGTTTGTAGAAATGAAAAATTTAAAAAATCTGGAATGACAAGATAGTGTCAGAGGAATACATTAGAGTCTTGTATATAATTAAATGAATATGTTGGATAACTGTGTCATAGAATCTTTTAAAAGAAATCTTTTTAAATTCACAGTATGGGTAGTTTTAATCTATTATCTATTAATGTAAATGGACTAAATAATGGCAACAAAAGGAAATATCTAAAATTAAATAGAGTAGACATTATATTCTTGCATGAGACTCACTTGATAGATAAAGATGTACAATATTTAAATAACTTAGGCTATGAAATATTATCATTTGCTTCATTTAATGAAAAGAGGATAGGAACTGCTATTATTTTTAGAAAATCCACTGTAATGCTTATGGTCATGGAATCCATTAATAATCCTAAAGGGATGCATGCATCTGTATTAATGAAATATAATGGCAAACTCTGTGCACTAGCTATTTTTTACTGGATACCTAGAATAGGTGCAAGAGTAAGTAAAGATAATTTAATCTTACTACAGATTCATTGGAAGGTTAGTTTAATTCTAGCAGGGGATTTTAACTGAATATCTAGGTTAAAAGATGCAAGTGAACAGAAGAAGGCTAAAATTCTGGCATCAGCTAAAGTGCTAAATAGATGGATTAGTAATAATAATTTAGTTGATTTACTAGTAAAACAGAATATAAGTCATTGTTCTTCATTCATTATTCTTATGTACATGGGATGCAAACTAAAATTGATAGGATTTATGCCTCTATAGATTTACTTAATAAAGTGAATTGTTTTAAAATATTCTTTGTCCTCTATCTAATCATAATGCAGTCAGTATTAAAACAGTAATGGATATAAAAATACATTCTAGATTATTTACAGAATTCCAGTGTGCATGATGAAAAAAAAAGTTTAAGAGTTACCTTAAGGAACAAAATTATTTTTTGTTCTTGAATGATAATGGTCAAGTTAATAAATTCATACCATAGTCTCCTTAAAAATGCTTATTAAACATAGAATGGGAAGATGGGCTAGTAATAAAAAGAAAGAATGGGATAAAGAGTTGTTAGAGACACACAATGAAATACACATATTTAGAATTTAGGGAGATCATTTGGCAGTTTAGATTAAATGCCACTAACTGTCCAGGTTTAAATGAATATATTTCTATTCTCCCAGCTTTAAAAATGAAAGCAGAGTGATTCTGGTATTATTTTAGGGTGCACCTATTATAACTTTAATATTTGCATGTTTTATACTTTTAAACACATTTACAAGACTTGTTCTGACTTTTATTTTTAAATAAGCATTGCATATTTTAAACTATTGTTTAAAACATTACTTATAATACTTATATACTTTTTTTCAGAGGGTCTATATGTATTTGCTTTGAGATACTACTGTATGTCTGTCTTTTTAAATTAAATTTTTCAATAAGAATGTTCTTTTATAGAATGTAATTATACTAAATTGGTATGGACCACTAACCAATTACAGCTATGTGTATATAAGGCAAGTTATATCTTGGATAAATGCTTATGATGAAGTCCTTTACACAGCTAAATAAGGGTGGAAGTGGTTAACCTGTGTACCTGACTTTTGTTTGTTATATTAAAATCATTTTTATACTGGCAGCATTGCTTATTTAGGATCATAGGAGCATAGGAAGTTACTAGGCTAATGACCAGGGGGTCCTTATAAGCCTAGCTAAATTTACCCTTGTTACCATGATCAGTACCTATTGTCCCTGTCCAAGAGCAACACAGGTGGAACCTCCAGGGTGAATTTATAATTACCATCCAATTGTCCAGACTAAGTTTGAAAAGGGCGAATGAGGTGCTCTGACATGAAGTGAGAGTCTATTCCAAAGGTGTGGTAACCTCTGGGAGAAAAATCTATCCCTCCAGCAGGTTCTATTGATGTCACATACCACGCTTAGGTCCTTAGAGTGAGTAACCTGTCTGCCATTTAAGAACACAAAATCACTGGCAAAAGAAAATGAACTGGTGGTAGACAGGTTTATTACAAGCCAACAGTGCAGTAAAATAACAAGGTTAAGCGCTTTCATCTGGGTAACTTCCCAGACTTCATCAGAACTATAGTAAATGACTTCCTAACAGTTTTAGAGCAAAAGCAACCAATCAACAACCCCCCAACTAACAAATCACAACATAACCTTACTTTAAAATTAAAAATAAATTATTATTATTAATATAAGCCATCTAATAATCCATATAAAAATATAAAATCAAAACATTTGTGTACAGTTTGGCTTCCCAATATCCACCCCTGGGATCCCTTGCTACTTGCTCAAAAATAAAAAATGTAAATTTACTTCCAGGGCAAATTTTATGATGTCTACTTAAAGCATTGGTGTCCTTCTCATGGGAAACATTGTACAGGTGTTCATATACTCGTTTTCTAATAGCTCTTTCAGTCGTACCTACGTAAAAACTACAACAGGTTTCACAATTGACTAAATAATCCTCATCCCACTATTACAGTTGAAATAGTCCTTAGAATCAATGTGCATGTTCCTAGCCTTGAGAAAAGTTCTGTCCAAACCTGCCCTGTAGTTGCATTATTTGCAAAAAACAAATTTGTAGGTGTTCAGTTTCTGCTTGTCTTATTTGTTCTCTTAGCCATGAATTTCTCAAACATTTCTTTTAAGTTAGCATCTCTCTTTCTAATGAATATGGGTGTCTCAGCTAAAACTTTTTGAATTTCAGAATTAATGGTTAAAACACCCCAATATTTTCTAATAATATTTACCACTTCTGTTGAGGAAGAGGAATAAGTATGTAAAAAGGCTAAGACAAATTTGTTACATTTATTTCCCGTGTTGGACCCATACCCAACAAGGGATAATGCTTCACTTCCTTGTCTCTAATAACAATTAGTTTGATATACTAATATCAATTGGTCTATCAAAACTGATGGATAACCCCTTTGCAAAAAAGCCTCTTAATAATTTGTATTTCCTGGGCTAATACTTCTGGATTACTACACATTCTAGAAGCCCTTATAATCTGCCCTTTAACAATCCCCTTTTTTGATGGTGTGGATTTTCACTTTCATAATGCAAGTAAGAATTAGAGAATGTTTCTTTTCAAAAGATTTTTGAATGAAATCTATTCTTACTAATGTCTTTGTAAATAGAAATGTCTAAATAATTAACAGATTCTTTCAAAACTCTATGAGTAAACCTCAGAAAGGTGGTACTACCTTCAATATATGAAAATAAGTTTTCCAGTTGTTCTTTGTTTCCTTTCCAAAACAAACCCAGATGTCATCAGGAAACTTAGTGTAGTATATCATGTTGTCAAAAAGTTCATTTGTGAACAAATAATTCTTTTCCCAGTAATATAATACTAGGTTAGCAAATAATGGAGCACATGGAGCACAAATTGCTGCTCCCTGCACCTGTTTATAATATTCTCCGTTAAAAAACATAAAATTGTTTTTAAGAATTATATTACTGGGAAAATAATTATTTGTTCACAAATGAACATTATCCACACCATCAAAAAAAGGGGATTGTTAAAGGTTGGGAGAGTAAAACTGAAGTAAGTTTGTGTCACACACCTACCAGCACAGGGTATCAAACCCCCAACAGCTATGACGTGCTATCACAGTTCAATGCAGTTATTGAATGCACCACATGGGTTACCTGCTGTGGAGCAATTAGAACATATATGTGATGGTGAGTGACATCTGCAACAGGGATACGGTAGATATACGGTAGGTGACGTACACGTGCCTGTCTGCATGAACAGGTGCCAGCGTTAACACAGACACACTCACACAGGGACGCACACACATTGACACACTTGGCAGGACCAGGAGTGCAATTCATCACTAGTGGGATTGCCACAACACATCGATGTGCAGGTATCACATGCACTACACGGGTCATATGGAGGTGGTATGGGAGAAGAGTATGAGGAGGTGTCAGACATCAGACAGCATGCTTCAGTATGCCCCGGAGGGTTGTAGTGAGTGTGGATGTGGACATACGCACCATACAACACACATGAAATTCACCCCGGGGATCACTTCTGTGGTTCTGCTTGACAGGGGAACAGGAAAATAATTTTCTTGGGTGGCGAAAGCCAGGGTACATTTTTGGCTAGGCTTGTATAGGCCCTAGGGCCAATAGCCTAGTACCTACCTATGAACCTATGAACACACAGGGTGCCAGTTCTGACATGTATGGGTACATGTCTGCATGGATGTATGGTGATTAACTGTGCCAGCAGGCTGTACAAGGGTAGGCGATGGGTATACCTTGGCATCAGGCCACATGACAATGGTCTGCATTGTGGCTCAGGCCTGTAGTTTCTGCATTTGCCACACAGGTGGGTATTGCATCCCCCATCCAGCCACCTGGGTGACTATTGTGTGTGACCAATGCTGTGCATCACTTGCCATGTATGTGTTCCTTAGTCCATGACATGGATGGTGTCTGGGATGTGAACACCTCCCACATGCATATACAGTGACATGTGCTACTGTACCTGGGGTGTCTGGCCCATGCTGTGAACACAGATTATCATCAGATGTGCCAGTCTTGCCCACCTGTGGCAGGAACTGGTAATGGGCAGCAGTTTTATCCTGCACTTACACTGATAGCATGCTAACAGCATTCCCTGATGTCAGTGTCATCTGTCCATACAGGGCATGTTGTCAGGCATGATATGTCCATTGTGAGTCACATGTAAAGGCACCATAGGTGGTGCAGGTGTCCACTGGGGAACATGGTGGAGGTGTACTGTCTGCATGTATATGCATATTGGACAGATGGGCAGGATGAACAAGCCCTCTGTAGCCACTGCTATCACTGCATAGTTACTATCAGTTGTCAATATGCAGTGTACTACCCACATATTGGCTGTTGCCTAGGCATGTGTGTGCACATGACACATGGGTTGAGTGTGTGTTCTGGGTAATAGTGAGGTTGCGAACTGTGACTTAAGACAAACTAAACAAACCGATTAAAACTGCTAAGAGCGGGCGAAAAACTGAGCAAAATCAAAGTAGTATTAGGAATTCAAATTTTATTAGCGCTTTCGGCAAGGTCAGTGCCTCCCCTTCTTCAGATAACAAACACATTAATTAACAAGTATTTTATACTAAAATTGAAACAATTAATCAATTAAATTGTTCTCTTAAGCTGTAGTTAAAGAGAACAAAGTAAGGAACCAGTTTGTGTGTGCACAAAAGTACATATAAAGCAGTAAACCTTAAAACGGGACAAAGCCCATTATTCAACCAAAATAAAAAAATATGTGTGTGTGTGTGTATATATATATATATATATATATATATATATATATATATATTTCTATAAATTTATCAATATTAAATTAAAAACATCATCTAAAGCATCCTACACATCCTGTAATGTACTAATTTCATAGTACTACAAATAGAATATCACTAAATATAGAATTACAAAAGTAAAATACAACTAAGAACCAATTATGGAATGACAGATAAAAGATGCATATAAAGCATAATATAAAACAGTACAATAATATCAATGTTAAAAACGACTAAAGTAAACCACATGTTATATACTAAGCCTATGATGCAATAAAGTATGCTTTTTATATAAATAATTTGTGATTTATAGCATTATTAATTAAAATAACTTATTTGTAAAAAATAAAGCTTACAACTTGGAAAAATTATGTTCAACCGTTTGCAAAGCCTTTATGATGGCTAACTAATATAGTGTATGCAAAAATTACTACTGTAAAGCCCTTGATAATTCTTATTAAAAACTAACTAGTTGGCATTTACTTCTTGTTAGGGTGAACATGAAATTAAACTCCTTAAAACAAGAATACTTTTATTCGAATGTAGTATGTCTTGTATTTTCAATGTGGGGTGTCCCATTCACCTTTGTAAAGCTAATAATTTCAAAAGGCATTTAATAGAAACATATTCATTGAGGCCTGGGAAAATGTGGGCCACAGTTCTTATTTGCCACATAATTTCATCTGTTTCTAATTGTAATTGCCACCGCCCCCTCTTATGTCTATTTGCCTTTGTTGTAATATAGTAAATTTAAACTTGTGGTCCGGGAACTCAATGATATGTCTAGCTAGTCATTTGTTGAATCTCTTTTACTGATAGCATATTGATGTTCGTAAATCTGCTGCTTAAATTTCCTCTCCATTTTGCCAATGTAATAAGCAGCACATTGTACTCCTTTAGTTTCACAACTAAATCTGCCATTGACGTAATACGTCCTATCCCTAATGATAACTTTATTATCTGTACGTATGTATTTACATTGCTGGCACAACCCACTTTTATACATTCCATAAATTCTATTATGGTTAACGTTCCTCTTTCTTTCCAATAGAGCTTTTAAGTTTGCACCTTTTCTGTATGTTAAATTCGGCTTTTCACCTAATATTTTATACAGCCCAGTGTCTTCCATGATAATGGACCAATTTTTATTTAACATTTCCCTTATTCTAAAATGGTCGAGGGAATAAGTGCAAAGAAAGCTAGTCTTGAAGTTATGTTCTCCGTTATTTATAACAATGCTTTGTTGGTCCTCTATATGCTCAATGTTTTGAACAGAATAGTTCTGTAGTAAAGGTTTGAAATGTCCCATGCTTCGCTTATAGCTAACTTCTGAGATGATATTGACTATCAGAGGTTCAGGGTACCCTCTGTTGATAAACATAGCTTGTAAAAGTTTACATTCATCAGCAAAATCAATCTCATCAGAAACCATTCTTGCTGCCCTTACCAACTGCCTTTTAACGACTGCTTTTTTTTGATGGTAAGGGGGGGCTACTGGTAAAATGCAAAAAAGCATTAGAATAAGTAGGTTTTCTGTAAATTATGCTTTTGTATCTAGAATTAGCTATGTCTTTGATCAGGCTGATGTCCAAAAAGTTAATACTAGTGTCTTCTAAGGTGTAAGCAAAATCGAAAAAGTCAGTCATCTGAGATATATTAGCTATAAAGGTTGGAACTAAAGTTTTGGCCCCTTTCCAAATCAGGAACATGTCATCTTGGTATCTAGTATACCAAGAGACATTTTCCTGAAACAAACTGTTTGTAAATAATAAAGTTTTCTCCCAGTGGGCCATTATACAATTGGCAAAGCTACCACCACACGGTGATCCCATTGCCACACCAGTGTTCTGAAGGTAGAAGTGCCCATCAAAAATCATGAAATTATTAGTTAAGACAATCTCAAGTAGGGTTTCAACTAAATATATAGTTTTCTCATCCACTTGCCTAATTATCATGAATTCCCTAATCCACTCAAGTCCTAGGTCTTGGGGTATTACGGTGTATAAGTCTTTAACATCGATTGTAAGAAAATAAGAGTTTTCCTGATATTTCAATTTACTTATATTGTCCAAAAAAACTCCCTGAATCCCTACAAATTTGAGGCTCTTGTTCAACCAGGGTCTTCAGTATATTGCCTATAAATCTAGCACATCCATAAGTCACGGTCCCTCTTTCGTCTACGATAGGTCTAAACGGGGGGGGGGGGGTCAACACATCTTTTGTGAATTTTGGGCTAGCCGAAAAGGGCTGATATCCTAGGAGCAATCATGGTTAAATACTGATGTGCATCAATGTCAGTAAATCCTTCCAAAAATAAATCATCTAAAATAACTCTAATTTTTTATAAGCTGTGTTAACCTCATTAATACTGACATGTGTGTAAGCTTTAGTGTTTAGGTATTTATTCATGCTTTTGATATATTCATTCTGGTCCATGAAGACCAGCCCTCCCCCTTTATCGGGTTTCATAACCCTGATGTTACATTCATTCAGCAAATTTAGAAATTCACATTCATTTCTCATAATATTAACCTAGTTGTTAATCCTGGCATGTTTGTTATTTGCAATAGCTCTTAAGTCCATTTCACATATTCTCTCAAAAGAGCTTAAACATGCATGCAATGGTGGGTTAAAAGGGCTTGAGACCCTTAAAGAGTTCATTAGGGAAGACCTCTCCCCCATAAGTGCGGTTAGATTCAATTTACGCAAAAAAAGTTTTAAATCCACGATAGTTTTAACAATGTCCATTTTCTTACCAGGGACAAAAGACAACCCTTTAGAAGAAAAATCTACCATGTCCTGCGTAATTGTTAATACCGTGTAGTTGTATATCTTAAAGTCCCCTTCAGAACCTATAAGTATTTGGGGTTCATATGAGAGGTGTCTTGTTGGTTCCGTTGGTTCCTCGTTTGCCCTTGATTCCTGTTTGCTTTGCGGTTGTTATGTTGACCATTGTGATTCCTCTTAAAACCCTGCTGGTTAACCGTATTATGCCGGTTATCATTGTTGTTGATTGGCCCTTGTTGTTGAAATGTGTTATTGTTGTGGGCATTACTATTATTGATATTACTGAGCCTTTCACTATGACGTAGGGGTTGTACTTCCCCCACGTGAGTGGTGACTTCTCCTTGAGTAGAGTTATTAGCCCCCTCCTCACTGACCTCATTGTCTGTATCAGGGTAGGGTAACTGATTAGCGACACTTTGTGTGTTAAAGGGTGGACGTGGATACGCTTTGTTATTTGCGTATTCCTGCAAATCTCTAGTTATTTTTTTCTTCTTTGTGACTAATAGTTTAGCCATTGTAGCTTCAATGCTGGTGAAAATTCTAGCATACTCATATTTATAACGTGCAAATTCAATGTCAGTTTTTATAGCATGCTCTAAAATCTCCAGTTCATCTTTCAAGTTGTTAATTTCGGCTTTGTAGTAATTAATCAGTGAATGTAGAATCTCAAACTCTTGTTTATCAAAAAGGGACAAAAGCTCCTGATGAAAAAGAGAATTTTCGACTAAACCTACTGGGTAGCGCCACTGACGCAGCCCTTTGGGTACAATCTTTTTGTCTATACATTCTTGAAAATATGCTATCTCCAGTTGTAGCTTCTTACACTTATATAGTTTATGATCAAAGTCATTTATCCAGTTAGTTATAGTACTCACCCCCAGATTTTGTTCCTGTGTTGCTTCAATACCAATTTCTGGACCAAAGAAATTATTGTTGTTCAAAAAACTGGCCATGGTAGGGAACGAACAAGCTTCCCCAACTTGCTTGTTGTTTTCTCGGTCATAAGTGCCGTGCTGCTGTGATGTCAGAGTGGGAACAATCTGGTTTTCATTAGGGTGAGGAAGATTCTGGTTAGGAGCTGGAAGTTGCCCTCGTCTGGGTGAATTCCGCTGGCTAACATCAATATGAACTGGTATCCTTTAAAGTAAATTATCCTCGTGTGGTACACAAAGATCCATCTGATGGGTCAGGCTATCAACGCACCCGAGTAAGACTTGTACAAGAGTCGTTAGATTGCCAATGGCATTTGCCTCGGAAGACCCAACCTTGTTGGAATTACCAGGTTCATCTTGAGTGAATAAAACTTGTGACATAGCTCCATGTCTCTATTAAAAGCATTTTGAAATTATTAGCTTTACGAAGGTGAATGGCACACCCCACATTGAAAATACAAGACATAATACATTTGAATAAAAGTATTCTTGTTTTAAGGAGTTTAATTTCATGTTCACCTTAACAAGAAGTAAATGCCAACTATTTAGTTTTTAATAAGAATTATCAAGGGCTTTACAGTAGTAATTTTTGCATACACTATATTAGTTAGCCATCATAAAGGCTTTGCAAACGGTTGAACATAATTTTTCCAAGTTGTAAGCTTTATTTTTTACAAAGAAGTTATTTTAATTAATAATGCTATAAATCACAAATTATTTATATAAAAAGCATACTTTATTGCATCATAGGCTTAGTATATAACACGTTGTGGTTTACTTTAGTCATTTTTAACATTGATATTATTGTACTGTTTTATATTATGATTTATATGCATCTTTTATCTGTCATTCCGTAATTGGCTCTTAGTTGTATTTTACTTTTGTAATTCTATAATTAGTGATATTCTATTTGTAGTACTATGAAATTAGTACATTACAGGATGTGTAGGATGCTTTAGATGATGTTTTTAATTTAATATTGATACATTTATATATATATATATATATATATATATATATATATATATATATATATATATATACATACATTTTTTTTACTTTGGTTGAATAATGGGCTTTGTCCCGTTTTAAGGTTTTCTGCTTTATATGTACTTTTGTGCACACGCAAACTGGTTCCTTACTTCGTTCTCTTTAACTGCAGCTTAAGAGAACAATTTAATTGATTAATTGTTTCAATTTTAGTATAAAATACATGTTAATTAATGTGTTTGTTATCTGAAGAAGGGGAGGCACTGACCTCGCCAAAAGCGCTAATAAAATTTGAATTCCTAATACTACTTTGATTTTGCTCAGTTTTTCACCCGCTCTTAGCAGTTTTAAGAGGTTGCTAACTGTGATTGGCTGGCCTTGATGTCACATGTATGGATATGGCTTTGCACCCCAGCCTCTCAGCAAATGTACATCTGTTATCCCTGTATGGCTGACATTGTGATATATAGTAGGGCCGCCATAAAATAAATAAGTGCAACCACCTCCGCATTGCCAACAGGTGTCACACACTCACAACCACCACTGCACAGGATACAAGTTACAAACACACACCTGTCATGTCTGGGAGTTGAACCCCTACTTAACTAGTTCATTATATTGCAGCACTATGCAGTTATAGCACATGCCACAAACATTACTGAAGTACTTTTTCCCCAAAGGTTTATTTCACAATGAATGACATCAGCAGGATTACCAAATAAGGGCATTTCAACTGTACTGCGAGTGACCAGCCTAAAATGCATTGCTCCCTACACAGACAGTGGGATGCACACAAACCATCTACAACTGACATGTGTGAGTATAGAACTGCTAACTGAGATCTATAGCACATGACAGCATAGAGCTGTTATAGGACACACCACAGGGATTACTAGAGAAATCCTTCCCCAAAGGTGTATTTCACAATGAATGACATCAGCAGGATTATTAAATAAGGACATTTCAACTGTACTGTGAGTGATTAGCCTAAGATGCATTTCTCCCTTCACAGGCAGTGAGACACACACAAAATATCTACAACTGACATGTGTGGGTATTGAACCCCTGACCAAAGCCTATATCACACTATAGCATGGAGCAGTTATAGGTCGCACCACAGGAATTACTGCTGAATGTTTTCCACAATGTTGTATTTCACAATGAATGACATCAGCAGGCTTGCCAAAATAGTGCATTTGAAATCTACTACGAGTGAGTAGCCTATAATGCATTGCTCCATACACAGACATTGGAGCACACACACAAAACATCCAGAACTACCATGGGTGGAGATGGAACCCTACCACAGTTCTAGATCACACTACAGCTGTACGCAGTTACTGGATGTGCTACAGAGATTACTGAGCTACAACCTTCCCAGAGGTGTATTTCTAGGTGGGTGACATCAGCAGCCTTGCCAAAGTTGAGTATATGAATTGTACGTAGTGTGAGTAGCCTAAAAAGCATTTCTCTCTACACAGTTAGTGACAGACACACACACACACACACACACACACACACACACACACACACACACACACACACACACACACACACTCACACAATTGTCAAGTCTGGGCTTGGAACTACTACCTAACTAGTTTATCACTACAGCAGTATGCAGTTATGTGATGTGTCATGGAGATTACTGAGCTACAGCTCTCCCAAAGGTGTATTTCACATTGGTTGACCTCAGCAGGCTTGACATAATACTGCTATGGGGAGGGCAGTGTGTGCATGGGCCATAACCCATTCATGTAGGGGTTGACATGCCACATGTGGGCACACATGGGGTCATATATCACAGGTATGTGTATACAGCTACTAGATGGCTACTTCCTTGTACAGTCATGTTGCACAGCTGGCATGTGCACCACATAGTCTGTCATGTTGACAGATACTAATGGCTAGTATCTGCAGTGAGTGATTGCAGACATGGCCTTCATGTGTTTAAGTGTGTGAGCATGCCCAGTATGACCTCTCAGTATGTAGGTAGCATGCTGTGTCTGCATTGTATCCATCGGTCATTTAGTATTGACTGTTGCTACATTTCTGCATAGTGGGGGGGGGCACCTGACTATTTATACATGTCTATACAGGAGTGGGGGGCACACCTGACTGTTACTATAAGTGTACATAGGATGGGGGGGCACACCTGACACTTGTACACATTTGTTAGGACTGTACTGGTATGTCCTGTACTCCATTTCAGTCTGTAGTCTTACTTATCATGCTGGCTAGAAGCATATCAGTGCACTACAGATCTTAGTTTTAATTACCTACATATTAGTTTCTGACTTACTAGTCTTCACAATTTACATCCAACTGCCTGGCCTGTTGTAGTCTGTCTGTGTAGGCCTGGGGGAGGGGTTTCCCATAGGGCTCATTCAGAGGCCATAGTACAGCAGTTGTGTGTGTTTGTCTACACATGTCCTGCTGGCTGAGACTGTTGTTGGATAAGTGAACCACCCTGACTGGCATGTGTGGGTCATATGGACACACATGTCACTCAGCACATTTCCTGCAGTGAGTTTTGTCACCTTGTGTAGTACTGGCTACTATGGTGACTCCATTATGTGTTACAGATGTCATGGTGCCACTATGGTTGTCTACTGTCTGCTGCCATATCATTCAGCCATCCAATTTCCTTGCTTGGTCACATCCATACCATAGCTACAGGTAACAACACATTCTACTCCATTTGGCAATTGGTAGGTTGATTGACTATCCCTGAGGGAGTGCCAGACTTGAGGATGGTGCTGGGGGGCTGTCTATGTTGGATGCACATAGTGCACTCCCTATACATGGTTGAGCACAGGTAGTGTCATGTTTGGCATCCATTTTACTGTCTGGGCGAGTCAAAGAGAGGTGTCATTTCCTGGGTCCCTACTGTGTCAGTGCATATGCTATGCGTTGCCTCTTTGCCAAGGCCAGGACATACTGGGCACACCTCCTTCTGCCTACTGGGTCAGTCTCAGGTTGTTCCTCCTCAGAGTCACTCTGTGCCTGTATAGGCCTTGGCATTGGTGGTGGGCTGTGTGGCCCTGCCCCATGCTGTTCCTGCTGCAGCTGTTTCTGCAGGATCATATTGTGTAGCATAGCACATACCATACCAACAACTAGCTGGTGAATACTGCAAGGCTCCACCAGATGTGTTCAGACACCAGAACCATGACCTGAGCATCCCAAACACATGCTCTATTGTCTGGCCTGTGCATGTGCCTCATTATGGCATTGCTGTTCAGGTGTGTGTGCATTTCTGATGGGTGTCATCAGTCATGGCTCCAGTGGGTACCCAGCATCCCCCACTAGCTGACCGTAGGGGATGTCCACACTGGCAAATCTGTGGTACAGCTGCATCAGATGCCATATGTGTGAATCATCCTAGCTTCCAAGGCAGCCAGCACACACATTCATTATAATGACCTGGGCATCACATATGACCTGGCAGTTGATGGAGGGGATGCCACTGCGGTTGATGTTGGCCCTACCCTGCTCACTGGGTGGTGCTTTGATGCATATGTGCGTGCAGTCTATAGCACCCACTAACCCAGGGTATTCTGCTATTTGGTGGAAGAGACGCATATTGCTGGTCAATACCTCACATGTGTTGAGGAAATATAAGTGCTCACTGGCATGTGCTGCCATGGCATTCAGGAACTGGTGGAATACTCTGGATGCTGATGCCTGTGAGATCCCCATGATATCCCAGTTGTGCTTTGGGAGGTACCTGTGGCTAGTATATCTAGGCCTACACATACCTTGGTATCCACTGGGATGGGTTCCCCTCGGCCAGTTTGGTGTGCCAGGTGTGGCTGGCACAGCTGAACAATTTGCTGTAGGTGGTCTCTGTCCACCCTATAGTGCTCCACTATCTCCAGCTCATGTAGCCCCTGGTAGGTTACCCTGGGTTTGTACACTCTTCTCCATCTCCCCACAGTGGGTTGTTCAGCAGTATTCACATCCTCACCACCTTCAGCCTCTTGCACATGCTGTTCTATGTTGCCTGCTGCAGCCTTTCTCATTTTACAGGTTTGTTTGTTAAAATTTCCCTGCATGTATACACCAGTGGTATAGAGTGTGGAAAAACCAGAGGGGAAGGTACTTGCTTAGTTTAGAGTAGTGTTCTGGGCTGTGCTGGTCTGCTGTCTGTGTAATTGGCTGATTCTGATATATTTCAGAACACAAAAACTGACAGAGCAAAAAGAGCCATAAAGATGATAGAGTGGATTATTGAGGATAAGACAGAAGTTATGTATTGTTACTATAGGCAAGAAACTCAGAATTCTTGGATGGAAGATGTTTAAAAACATTGAGAGAGAAACTAGAGGAAAAAAATACTTGCACAAGAAAAACTGTTAAAAGTTTCAAATGCAAATTTGTGCTCATTAATACAACAGATAAATGAAAAACATTGTATAGATCAAGAAACCTTGGGCCAGTTGGAAAGAGAAGTGACTGAGGAAATGTGAAAATAGAAAGAACAAAACCTAGAGATTTTTTAAAAAACGAAACATGGGCATGGGAATGAAAGAGAGATCTGATATGATGTAATATTTATGCAAAGGAGAAAGCTAAACAAATCAATAAAAAAAGCTCCAAAGTTATTGAAGAGAAATACAGGCAAAGGCACTAAGATATGGAAAACTTTATAACTTTATAATACAAAAACAAAGATCACAAAGGGGGAATGTAGAACAGAATATTAATAGAGTAGAGGCTAAATAAATAGAAGCTAAAATACTGGAATATCTATGGTGAAGTGAAGGATTTAGTGTAGAAAGTCTAACACAGTTTATGTCACAGCATGGTGGAATAATGAGTCCAAAAAGTAAGGTGAAACAGGTGGAGCAGGAGACATCTGAAGAAGAAATATAGACATGGGAAAGAAAAACAGATTTAATATAGTGCAATAGTTATGCTATGAGAAGGCAAAACTAATCAGTGCAAAAAAGCAGTACCAAAGATAGATATTTAAAGAGAAATACAGGCAAAAGCATCTGGATATGGAACATTTTACAATACAAAAAATAAGAAAACAAAGGAGGGAAGTAAAACAGAGAATTAGTAATGTACTCATTAAAGACAGAAACTGAAGTTATGGATTACCTGGAAAGTGAAGGAATTAGTGTAGAAAATTCAACACTGGTAATGTCACAATATGATGGAACAACGAGTCCCCAAATTAAGGAGAAACAGCTGGAACGGAAGACATCTGATCAGTTACCACATGAAGATACTCTGGAGCCTTCAGTAGAAAACCAGTACAAAAGTTCAGTTGGAGCTGCATAGCAAAGAAAGGAACAGGAAATGGTGGCACCTCTGACACAATGTTCAAGAGTAACAGGGCAATGAGTTCTCATATGGAAGAGCAACAGATGATGCCGGATGCAGCTGAAGAGAATATGTCCTACAAAGATGTTCTTGAACTTTCTGTAGAATACCCTCAGGAAACAGAGAATAAAAAATGTGCCCTAAGTTCAGAAGAAAAAATATAAGGGAAGAGTTGCTTGATTTAATAGAGCTAGGTGGATGTTAAGATTGATGTAAGAAATAGATTGCAGAGAGTCAGTAAGACACAAAATGTTAGAAGCCCAATAAAACAAATACATGTAGTTATCAAGACTATTAATAGAAATTCATGTGATATAACAGAAGTAAATAAATTAATAACAAATAAGTCTTACCACAAAAATACAGGGCAATAAGGGAAAGGAAGGGAAGAAATCAAATACCATCATGGAAGTATTACAAAGAAAAAAAAACTATAACTCAGTTATAGCAAGACGTGTCACTGTTAGAAGAGAAACAGATCAAAAAAATACTTAGAAAGATAGACATGATAAAAGTAACGTGCAGTATTAGAACAGACCAAGATCTATGATACACTATTGCAAATCATAAACTAAAGATATCAGCACAGACATAAAAATGTAGAGGATGTGCAGATTACTATAAAGGAAAAGTACAAAATAAGCCATTCATTGATGATCCACAAAAAAGGTTTATAGGTAACAGAAACACCTGCAAAAAAGAAGATATAGGCACATTCTAGAAAAATATCTATGAAGACTCTGTGGAACATAACAGAGATGCTGAATGGATGCAAGAAGTAAAAGGAATATGATATGAAATTTGGTGAAGTAGTGGCCGGAGAAACTGAAATAAAATAAACAAAGCTCTTAAATGGAAAACCCCAGGCCCAGATGGAATACCTAACTTCTGGCTAAAAGTATTAACATTGTTGCACAAAGATTTATCCCTGAGTAAGAACTACTTACCTATGTCACCTATATCTTTAATGGACACAGGCAACCTGTAAATGGTTCATCTCCTAGGACCCTGCTTGGAAATGTTTCTTCTCCCAAACCCATGCTAACACTTTTCAAGGGTATCAGAACTTGTCAGAGATTTGGGATGCATGGCTAGGCTTAAAAAGGCCCTTGTGGTCATTAGCCTAGTAAACACCTATGAACCTACTTATATGCCACCCTGAACACACACCAACCTGCTTAACAACGGGAAAAAATTACACTCCTCCTTAAGAGCGAACACAAAAGCTATCCTCAAAGGTATAGACTAATAACTTGTCTTTTGATGATGTATAAACAATATACTGGAATTTATGATGATAGAGTTTATAGTCATTTAGAAGAAAAAATAATCATTGCAATAGAACAAAAGGATAATAAAAGAAAGTCATATGGAACAAAGGATCATTTGTTGTTAAATAAAGTTATAATGAAGAATTGTAAAAAGGGGAAAAATCTAATTATACCATGACCCCCCATTAATATTCCAAAACGTGCATGCTGATTGGTCAGCGTGCACGTTGTAAATCGACTTATACTAATGGAAAAAGGTCCGGTCACCTGGACTTTTTCCATTAGTATAAGTCTTTTCTAAAGTACTGTCTCGCTATGTTAAAGGAGTTTAACATAGCGGGACAGGTTTAAAAAAAGCAATGGAGATCTTCGTTGCTTTTTTTAAAGCTGACTCGCTATGTTAAACTCCTTTAACATTGCGAGACAGTGTGTAAAAAACAACAGAGATCTTGCTTTCTCCGTTGCTTTTTTTTTTAAACCTGTCTCACTATGTTAAATGGGGTTAACATAGCGAGACAACTTTAAAATAAGCAACGGCGATCTCCATTGCTTATTTTAAAGCTGTCTCGCTATGATAAACCCATTTAACATAGCGAAACAGTTTGTAAAAAGCAACGGAGATCTTGCTTTCTCCATTGCTTTTTTCAAAACTGTCTCGCTATGTTAAATTGGTTTAACATAGAGAGGCAGCTTTAAAATAAGCAACAGAGATTCTCCGTTGCTTTTTTTAAAGCTGCCTCGCTATGTTAAACCCATTTAACATAGCAAAACAGTAAAGAGCACGGAGATCTTGCTTACTCCGTTGCTTTTGCCCACAGCTCTGATGTACTGCGTAGGTATATGCATGTGCAGTACATCAGAACTACTACCGCAGAATACCAGACAGCTGCAGAAGGGCAGCAAGGAGGCATTATACAATGCCATTATTTAAGAAAAGTAATTATTTTTTTTCTTAAATAATGTCATTGTATAATAGCAGTAACCCACTTCTGAGTGTGGGTAATGCTGGATTTACCCACGGTTGGCTTTGTTTGGCTACTCTGGTTTCGCCCTCGTGACCAAACCACGCCAACCGTGGGTAAATCCAGCATTACCCACACCCAGGCGTGGGTTATTGCTATATTATGGAATGGACAGATTACAAATAAGCACTTGACAGCATTCAACATTAATGGATAAAGGGGTACTTACAAATGTATAACATACACCCTACATTGATCAATTACATTGCAATGACCATGAAACACTGGCAAACCACTTTGTAGCTAAGCCATGATAAAGGACACATTATTATCCCAGGGATAAAAATTCAAAGTGGGATATTCCAGGGTGACTCTTTGCCTCCACTGCTCTTTTTGTCTTGCCTTTAACCCACTAAGCTGTCTACTTAGCAGATTAAGTCATGGTTTTAATTTGGCTCCAAGACAACAACTAAGTATAAAGACTTCTCATCTTCTTTTTGTGGACGATTTGAAACTGTATAGTTCATCAGCTGAGGAGTTGAAAGCACAACTGCAAGTTGTCAAAACTTTCTCAGATGATATAAGAATATCATTTGGTCTTGATAAATGTGGAAAAGCAACTTTTAAAAGCAGGAAAGTTGCAGCACAAGGAAAATATCAGTCTGCAACAGAAATGTGATATAGAAGAATTTGAGCAGGAGGGAGTGTATACATATTAAGGAATTAATGAAAAAAGTAGTACTGAAAACAGCCCTGACATGTAGGAACAAAGTCCAACCTCTAAACTAATTTTCTCTTCCTGTTCTGTCTTACAGTTTTGGGGTGACTGACTATCCTCAAGAGGTATTGGATCAGTTGGACAGGAAAAAAAAAGGAAATTGCTTTATGTTTATCAAATGATATATAAAATCAGTGTATACCAAGATTATATATCCCTTGTTCGGAAGGAGGTATGGGCCTCCTCAAAATTGATTAGATGTATAGATAGGACTGCATTAATATCTGCTGACCTCATCAGATTCACGTCAATGTTTTGAAACACATAGAGTGCAAATCTAAGATGGCTATCCTGTTTAGTTTAGCAGAAGCATATCAGTGTTAAGCAGGAAGGGAAACCAAATCAGAAGTAGACAAAAGTCAGGCAGCAATATATAAGGAGAAGGATCATATTAGAAGGCAAGAAATGTGTAAAAGGTATAAATGCATAAATATAGTTGCAAGTACAGAAAATGCCTGTAACAACATCATGTTCATCAGGATCTGACACAGGAATGGTTAAGGAGAGGTGAATTTAAACCAAAAGATGAAAGGTTAATTTTAGCAGCCCAGGATAGTGGACTATGTACACATTAGTTTACAAAGTCCTTTGAACATAATGAGAGAAACAGACAAATACAAGTTTTGTAAAACAAAGCTGGAAACTGGCACATATCCTGTTGCTGGGTGTGATAAACTAATGCTTTATACTGAAAGTCATAATAAAGTGGCAAGACTGTTGCAATGGGGAATGTGTAAACATTACAATTTGAAGTAGCTGAGAAGCATTGGAACCATGAACCACAAAGCATTACAGAGAATGCCTCAGCTATGCAACAGAAGAGTTATTTACTTCCTAACATTACACCTTACAACTAAGGGAAGTTGACATTGTGACACTCACAGAACCCAGCATAACCACAGTGCTTATGTACTCAACTAAATACAAAATACAACTCATGCTTCTACTGTGACACTTAAATTATAGTAGCAGTGCACTTCACAGCATCTTATCACACCCTGATTGTGGACGTCTGTCCCCAGTCAGCAGTTACTTGTCACCCCAACCCCTGTCTCCCAAAGAAACACCATATAACTCAGCAAATACCATAATCTGCAGCTGATATACAAAGTCAGTTTCCTAACATTTTCAGGGAGTATCCACAGTTCATTTACTTTAGGTGTAATATTTTTGATAATCAAAATCTTGAAACTGGATCAAAAAGGTCTGCCTATGAGTATGCTAACAGCAACAATTTCCATATTGTGATGAGCACAGTAATGGCCACAGTTGTGTTTATTGCACATTTCCGAGGCTTGTAACATAGTATAAACCAGTTTTCAAATGAATGTTTCTGGATCACACATTTATCTTAACTTGCACATGATGAAGGATGTGTTATGAGGCTCCTCCCAGATTTATGCACTGACACGAGGACCTATTAAATTCTTTCAACATGTGTGGGCAGGTTACTGACCCCAGAAAGCATATGGATAAATGTAACTTATTTTTACAGCCCGCAGAGGTGTTAAAGTGCAGAACTGGAAGCAAATATGGATACTGTGCAGTTGTCACACTCATGACATCATAATGTTCACATCCTAATACCATTTTGCTACCCAATGTATATGCATGCCATTATATTGTGGGGTTGCAACATCTTACTAACTAAATAGACAATGTTGCTCTTCACTTGACAGCAGCAGCAATGTGAGTCACTATTCCTCCCTTACATTTCTTTTTGATTTTTGATTTTTATTTTTCTCTAGTTCCATTACTATGTTATGCAGTGTCAGTCACATCTGTTTCTGTGGTGCAGCAGTGGTCCCTGGTTTGTCATCCTGCTCTGCCTTCTCCTGCTGGGTCTCCATCTGTGAACAGGTCAGCCTCCGTGCAGGGTGATATAAGTCATGTTGCGGCAGTTGACCTCGAGGGATCCTTGATGGCACTGATGGACCTGTGGCTTGATGCCTGCATTGGCCACATGGAAAGCATTCTTGTGTGACCAGCAACGTTGCTCTAAACTGAGACAGGGTGCAGCAAAGAAGGCAGTCATAAATAGGACTCACCTCTGCCTGGGTCCTGCTTGAAAGGGAATTATCACCTCATTAACTTGAGACATTGACAGAATCAGAGAATATGAATTAATATACATTTTCTGAAATAAAAGAAGTCTATAATTCTTAATTATTGTCATTATTCATTAAGTGAAATTTACAATTTTCCACTAAAAGTCACAATTTTTAGGAGGGATTAAAAGGGACAGAGTTAAAATTTGAATCAAAATGAGAGACCGTTGAGAGGTATTATTTCTCAACATATCCCAAGTCATGGTGTTCCCCTTCCTTGTATGTCACCTCCCTCCCTTATTTGTAGTCTGATCCTCCTCCTCAGTACCAATTGTCCTCCCACTGACAGTATGTGTCTATCCACTGAGCCCTTTTTGTGTCAGCACCTTCAATGATGGACATTTGTCTATGTTATGGCTTTCTCAGCTGCTATTTCTTTCCTTATACCCACACTCTTTCTTTCTTCTGCCTCCTTCCCTTACATCATTCTCCATTTATCCTTCTTGAAAAAAAAAAAAAAACAGAAGAAGACACCTGCCCCACCCCCAACAAAAGCTACACCATTTCTCTCCGCCCCATTCAAACCCTTTCTTTCCATGTGGCCTTCTATATGCTTCTCTGCTTGCTCTCTTCCCTTAATGACTTTCCTCTGCTTTCATTTCCTCCACATTTATATGAATAAAACTGTCACAGTCTTTGCTGTGAACTACACATTATCTCATTCAGCAACACACATGCTCATGCTTGCTTGTATGCTACACTCATGTTACTTCAAAATTAGTCCTGTATCTACTGACACTGTTATTTACATGATTTGATTTCTTAATTACTTGGTAATCAAGGTGCTAAATGCCTCCTGTTTAACTAATAATTACCTTAGGCCACGCCACTCTTATTTGCTGTCATCTTGTTAGCCGTTGAGTGTCTACATTAAGCATATTTCTGGATTGAAAGGTTTGTATTTCTGATAAACAAGATCCCTTGCAACAACAAATAATTTACCAAGTTCCCAAGTAAACATTTTGCATTTCAATCTGTCACTTAAAAATGGCCCTTACTGTAAGAAGGCAATATATTAAGTGCATTCATCATATCCAGTATCTACTTTTTTTAGCAAGGCTTTGCCATGATGATCTGTTCAATCTTTTGTCATGAACAAAGAGTGTTCCTTCTTTCTCCTGTTATGGTTTCCTTGAAAATAAAGCATGGAACTCTTATTTTCACACTGGCTGCAAATATAAGGTAAAACGGCTGTTGCTTTTTATCAGCACTTGCAGGTGTTAGTCTCTAGACTTGCTATAAATTGTATGTGAGCATATGTTTTGTTTTATTCCTATTATTACACATTCTGTAAACTCGTAGTGATATTACTTGCTATTCTTCATAACTGTTCCCCATGAAGCAAATTTCCACTTATCCATTTCATTGTGAAGATCATTCAGTCACTTCATAATTCAGAGTGTCAGCTGAACAATCTTCAGTGTAAGATTGACACCTCCAACACTCCCACCACCAACACAACACAAATGACACATAGCCCACAGACTCAGTGTGCCACTCAACCACAGGCCATAAGGCAAAACAACGTACCCAACACATTAGTCATAGGTGACACTATAGTCAGGCATACTGATGTCCCACTTACCAGGCCAAACAAGGAAAAGGTCACTGTCAGCTGCCTGTCGGGTGCCAGGATCCGCCCCATAACCCACACAGCAAGGTCACTCCACAACAATTACAAATATCACTCTGTGATTGTCCATGTTGGTGTGAACGACCTGAGACGTACCTCCCTGGAATACATAAAAAGAGACATGGAAAAACTCTCCGATCTTGTAGCCCAGGCAGGTATGACCCTAGCCCTGAGTAGCATCCTGCCATCACCCAGAATGATACCACAGTACAAGGACAAAATGATTGACTTCAACAATTAGCTAAGCTTCTAGTGTCATTCTAAGGGGATCCAGTATCTGTCTGCCTGGGATGACATGGTCAAGAGACCACGATGCTTTGCCAGAGATGGCCTGCACCTGCCACTCCTGGGATTCTGGATACTGGCAATGGCTCTTGCCACCCCTATAGTGCCTTTTTTAGGCAAGGTTCAAATGATAACTTCACCACCATAACAGGAACAGGCAAGCAAAAACTGAGGGTAATGCTACTCAGTGCTAGAAGTCGAAATCGTAAAATGCACTCACTCGAGGCACTCCTTAAAATGGAGAAAATCGATGTCTGTGCAGTGACTGAGACCTGGTTCAAGGCTCCAGAGAGCACCCCTGCATTACCAGGCTATAACTCATACCACACATTTCGGCCATCTAACCTGGACCAGAACACCAAAGGCAGAGGTGTGTCCATATTCATTAAGGATATCCATACCTCCAGGCTAGTTGCTCAGCATAATGCAGCCGAGGTTATCCAAATGCAACTAACTCTGGGCAAAACTGTAATCCAAATTGTAGCTTGCTACAGATCCCCGACCATGCCCCAGGATTCCCACTCCTCTTTTCTTGATATACTGGAAAAATTTAGGGTTCAACCAAACAACCTAATATTGGGCGATTTAAACTACCCCACAATTAATTGGGAAAACTATTCATGTAACTCCTTCACTCAGTGCTTTCTGGAATTCATAAATTCCAATGCCCTGGATGAACTTATCCACACCCCCACCAGGGGCAACAATATCCTAGACCTAGTCATTACCAACATGAGTGACCGGTGTTCCACACCTGAAGTCAACTCCTTGTTGGTCAGATCTGACCATAAGCTAATCACCCTAGATATCCACATCCCGCCCCCACCCTCCATTAAGGAAACCACAGTAAAAAATTTCTCCAAAGCCAGTTTCATGCTTCTTAAGACAGAAGTGGTGAACTTCATGACACCCATGCAGATGGACAATACAGTTACGACTGCTGAATCCTACACAAATGCACTCTATAAGCACTTACACGAGTACATGGATCGTGCTAGCCCAAACAGAACCAAGGTGCTATCCTCCAAAAAAAGGAAGCCAATCTGGTGGTCCCCTGCCATAAACAATCTCTACAGCAGAAGGAAGAAATTGTTGCAAAAGAGAGCAAAATCCCATGAGTGGAGGAGCTCCCTGGTCAGCCTCAGCAAGAAGCTGAGATCCCTTATAAGATCCTCCAAAGCTAGCTATGAAAACAAGATTGCCACTGATTCTAAGGACAACCACAAAGCATTCTATAACTATGTCAAGAATCAATGGCAACAGCCAGATCTGTTCTGAGTTACAGCACAATGGCACAAAAATTACAGAACCAACTGATATTGCCAACATCCTGGCAGATAGGTTCAGTGCTAACTTTACCGCCCTCTCACCCCATAAAGGGCCCATATCTATACAGGAAGAATGCAGAGTCCCTGGAAATCACAACTTCCCAGGTAAAAGCAGCACTCTCTAAAGCTAAAAACACAGCATCCATGGGACCGGACAACATCCCAGGCTGCGTTTTACACAAACTTCAGAATGAACTGGCTCCCCACCTAAGCACCATGTTCAATCATAGCCTCACGTCAGGCTTTGTGCCCACTGAATGGCACGCAGCAACAGTTATCCCACTCCACAAAGGGGGAGCCATCACTGATCCTAGGAACTATCGCCTTATTAGCCTGACGAGCCTGGTCTGCAAGGCCATGGAATGTTTCATCATGTAATTCATAACCAAAGACATTGGTAACCACCAAACTCTGGACCCCACCCAGTTTGGGCTTGTGAAAGGCAGATCTTGCCTCCTGAACCTGGTTGACTTCTTTGAGGCAGTCACCAAAGCCGTAGACGAGGGTAAGGTGGTTCACACAGCCTATCTTGACCTTGCCAAGGCTTTCGGCACCATCCCCCATTCTGGAATTATAGCTAAACTTACTAAACTAGGTATAAATTCCTATGTCACAAGATGGGTTGTCAACTGGCTGACTGACAGAACCCACACTGTAAAGGTTGCAAACTCCAAATCTGACTTCAAACCAGTGACAAGTGGAGTACCACAGGGTTCCATCCTGGGACTTCTCCTGTTTGGTATCTACTTCTCTGAAGTACAGACTAACACAGAAGGCCTCTGGCTAATGAAGATCACAGATGACTGCAAACTAGGAGCTATAGTCGAGTCCCCAAATGATGTGGACATCCTACAGAGGGGCCTCACTGAGACAGATGCCTGGTGTCAGAGCCATGGTCTCAAGCTCAATGCCAAAAAGTGCATCGTTATCCCCTAGGTCAAAATTCTGTACTCATGAACTACCACATAGGCAGCAGTCTTCTTAACACCGAATGTGTGATAAGAGACCTTGGGACCCAGCTGGACAGTAGTCTCTCCTTTGATAACCACATTGCCACAGTAGTCAGGAAATCCTTCTACATGGCACACCTCATCACGAAAGGGTTCTCATCCAGGAAAAAATAGGTCATTGTTCCCCTCTACTCAACACTTATTAGACCCATTATAGAGTACAACGCCCCTTTTGGAATGCACCTCACAAGACATCTGCAGCAGCTGGAAAGGCCACAGAAGTACTTCACAAAGAGAATTACTGGCCTCAAACAGATGCCCTACACTGATCATCTCAAAAAAACTCCAGCTTTACTCTGTAGCATATCGTCTACTCTGAGGTGATCCTTGCCTAATATATAAAGCTATGTCAAACCCAGAGCGGTTGGACATGCTACACCTAAAGAAATCCCAATCCCTCCGAGCTACACGCTCTAGGGACCTAAACCTTGTCACCACAATAAACAGGACTTGCTGAAGGGATAGATTCCTGTCCCAGAGACTTCCCATACTCTGGAATAGGCTACCCATCTATGTCAAGCAAAGTCCCTCATTAACACTCTTCAAGAAAAATCTTGTTGAGTGGATGGGAAATAGGAAATACACCCTGGGGATCACTTCTATGGCTCTGCTCGACAGTGGCACAGGAAATTAACTTTCTTGGGTTGGCGTAAGCCAGGGAACTTTGCTGGCTAGGCTTACTTAGGCCCTTGGGCCAATAGCCTAGTACCTACCTATAGGTTCATAGGTTGGTACTAGATTATTGGCCCTAAGGCCTATGCAAGCCTAGCCATAACAATTCCCTGGAAATGTTTTCCCATAATATTTACTTCTCTGGGCCCCTGTCTAGCAAGGCGACTGACATGATCCCTGGGGTGAATTTCCTATCTCCCATCCAATCATCAAGGTTCCTTTTGAAGATGGCCAATGAGGTGCTCTGCTTGACATGTATGGGCAGTCTATTCCAGAGTATGGGGAGTCTCTGGGTCAGGAACCTATCCCTCCAGCATGTTTTGTTCACTGTGATGATAAGGTTTAGATCCCTGGAGTGTGTGGCTCTGAGGGATTGGAACTTTTTTAAGTGGAACATGTCCAACAGCTCAGGGTTTGACATGGCCTTGTATGTTAAGCAGAGATTGCCTCTGAGTAGACGATATGCCACAGAGTATAGCTGGAGTTTTTTAGACGGTCAGAATATGGCATCTGCTTTAGGCCTGTGATTCTTTTAGTGAGGTATTTCTGTGGCCTTTCCAGCTGTTGCAGATGTCTTGTGAGGTACATACCAAATGGGGCATTATACTCTATAATGGGTCTAATGAGGGATGAGTACAGTGGGACAATGACCTCTTTTTTTCTGGATGAAAAGCCCTTAGTGATGAGGTGTGCCACGTAGAAGGATTTCCTGACTGTTGTGGCGATGTGGTTATTGAAAGTGAGACCACTGTCCACTTGTGTCCCTAAGTCTCTCATCACACTTTCGATGTTTAGTGTCCTGCCACCTATGTGGTAGTTCATGGGTACATGTTTTTTTCCAAAGGGGATGACTATACATTTCTTGGCATTAAGCTTGAACCCATGGCTCTGGCACCAGGCATCTGTTTCTGTAAGGCCCTTTTGTAGAATATCCACATCATTTGGGGATTCAATAATGGCTCCCAGTTTGCAGTCATCTGCAAACTTTGTTAGCCAGAGTCCCTTAGTGTTGGCCTGTACTTCAGAGAAGTAGATGCCAAACAAGAGTGGTCCCAGGACTGAACCCTGAGGTACTCCACTTGTCACTTGTCTGGAGCTGGATTTGGAGTCGGCTACTTTTACAATCTGAGTTCTGTCAGTAAGCCAGTTGGCAACCCATCGAGTGACGTAGGGATTTATGCCCAGCTTAGTAAGTTTATCTATGATTCCAGAGTGGGGGATGGTGTTGAAGGCCTTGGCAAGGTCCAGATAGGCTGTGTGGACCTCCTTACCCTCGTCCACAGCTCTGGAGACCGACTCAAAGAAGTCAATCAGATTCAGGAGACAAGATTGGCCCTTCACAAACCCAAACTGGGTGGGGTCCAGTGTCTGGAGGTTGCCAATGTCTTTGTTTATAAGTTCCATGATAATGCGTTCCATGCCCTTGCAGATCAGGCTTGTCAGACTGATGGGACGGTAGTTCCCGGGATCCAAGATGGATCCTCCCTTGTGGAGCGGGATAACTGTAACTGTGCACCACTCAGTGGGCACGAAGCCTGAAGTGAGGTTATGATTAAACATGACACTTAGGTGGGGTGCCAGTTCATTTTGTAGTTCATGTAGTACACAGCCTGGAATGTCATCTGGTCCCATGGATGCTGTATTCTTAGCTTTGGAGAGTGCTGTTTCTACCTGTGTGGCTGTGATTATCAGAATTTGGCAATCTTTTGGTATTGAGATGGGCCCTTTAGGGGGTGAGAGGGGAGTGAAGTTGGCACTAAATCGATCTGCCAGGATATTGGCACTATCCTTGGGATCAGTATATTTAATGCCATTCTGTTGTAGTTCAGAGCAGATCTGAGCATTGCCATTTAGATTCTTGACATAACTATAGAATGCCTTGTGGCTATCTTTGGAATCTTTGGCAATTTTGTTTTCATAACTAGCTTTTGAGGATTTTATGAGGGATCTCAGCTTCTTACTGAGGCTGGTGAGGGAGTTTTTTGCATTCTGGGATTTTCCTCTTTTTCGCAACAGTTTCTTCCTTCTGTTGTATAGTTTGTTTATAGCAGGGGACGACCAGATTGGCTTCCTTTTTTTGGAGAAGAGCATCTTGGTTCTATTTGGGATGACACGATTCATGCACGAGTGGATGATGTGCTCGTACAGTGCCTTAGTGTAGGATTCTGCAGTTGAACTTCCAGATCCCGTCTGTGTGGGTGTTGTGACGTTTGTCACTTCTGACTTCAGTAGCATGAAGTTGGCTTTGGAGAAGTTTTTTAAGGAGGTTTCCTTACTGGAGGGTGAGTGTGGGATGTGGATGTCAAGGGTGATTTGCTTATGGTCAGACCCATACCTCTCAACCTTGAAACATCAAAAATCTGGACAAGGTCCATGAAAAATAGGTACAAATCTGTACGCTATTTAACATAAAATTATGTAACCCCACCCACTCCTGTGGAATTGTGGGATACCAACTTTCGTGCAAACTGAAGAACAGACAACCAAAATATGGCACCAGTGTCCCCCTGCAGCCACTCCAATGTCCCATTACCTGGCTATTTTGCCCCATTTACCATAAACACTAATGTGTGCATACTGCTTTACTTCTACAATGATTATTTGGATTTTATTTTTACACTTTGCAGCACAATGCACAAGCACCAATAGACATCTGTTAAACAAAGCAATAATGTCTCACAATGGAAATGAACTTGGCATTAAAACTTCTCTGCCCTTGAAACTCGCATTCATTAAAATAGCATTGAAACCTACACCACATCCAAAGAAAATGCATCTGGCCAGTGGTGGATAAAGATTACATTTGAGTTGTTTTCAAATCACTGGCCCCTTGCACACAAAGCAAGAAACATACATGTGTTCTTTGATAAACCTTCCTGACTTTAGTGAATTATATTGCTTATACAGCACACTTGTTAGAGCATATTTTAAATTTGTTTGAACATTTTTTTCAGTAGGCAATGAAATGAAATGCATGAAACAGTAATGACAAAACTGCCCAATTCAGAACATTTCCATCATAAAAGTCTACTTCCACACACACACAATATACATATAAAAATAGAATGACAGTGTAAGGCATAGGCATCTTGCACAGCTTCTTACACTTATTTTCAATTTAAGTTTTTTTTTTTTGGGGGGGGGGCAAAAGGCCAAAAATCAGGGGCACATTTTAAACATTGCTTGTATAATTTTGTAAAGTTTCTAGAATAAAATGTTGTGTTACCACCATGCATTTCACTGGCAAGTCTTGAACAGAGGGCACTGTGCACTGCAGTCATAGCAACATACCACTATGCCATATCAGCAGTTTGTTTCCCAAAAGATAGGAAGACTGAAACTTAAATGGCTATATCATTTAGTGAATCCAGTTATCTTCTCACCATAGTTCTCAACCTCTTAGCACAAAAAAGATGGACAAGCCAATAATGGCGGAATACAGCCCCAAAATAGGGACACATTTCAAATACTGATCTTATAAACTTAGAAAATTGCTAGAATAAAAGGTTTTTGTTACCATTTATTTTCTGAAGAATATGAAGTCTGAAATTCAAATGCCTGTCATCATTCAATAAATTCAACCTTCAGTGATTTGTCACAAACATCTTGAAACTGCAGAGTTTATGAGGAACAGAACAAAACAAATTTCATGAGAGGTGGTGGCTAGGGACATTAGGCTCTTTTTACCCTATACCCAGGGTACAGGGTTTGAGCCTAAGTACCTCTAGCCACCAGGTGAATTATAATGGGGGCACTTTCACACACACACACACACACACACACACACACACACACACAGACACCCCCACCCACTCAGGCAAACACCCATTTACCCACATGCATGTCCCAACACACACACACTCCATTTGAAAGAAAGCAGCAGCATTCTGCCTGTTACCTTAAAATCCAAACGAATGCACCAGCAAGCAGCATTTGAAGTTTCTGCAGCAGCATTAATCCCAAACTGACAGGCTCATTCAACAATTCGCATAATGTCCATTCAAAAGCAGCATATGAAGTTTCAGCCCAGCTGGAAATTAATTCCTATAGGCTGGACGGTTGGGAGATCTGGAACTAACAAAAATGTTTTAGGAAGTCTGGAAGTAAAAGGACATATTTATTAATTGAGATTTTTATCACTTATGGGTAGAGGTGGGGTGACGGGGACTGCTTTCATGCGAAGGTGACTAGATTTTTTTAAAATAAAACTGACTCCAACAAGTATTTTCTGAGAGAGAGAGAGAGAATAAGGATTACATACTATGGCCCAAACAATTATTTGCATTGACTTTACTTCTTTGACCTGAATGGCCACAGGTGTTTCCACTCACAAGGTAGGTCAGGCCATACTATGTATGAAGTCTGAAATATTTCAGCGACCCCCCCCCAAACAAAAATCCTCATACCTTTTATTTGCAAATAATGTCTGTGAAATGTTCACACTCAGATGAGGAGTGCTGTATCAGAAGAAGAAGCTATTCCTTGCTGTCTGTAACACTGATATTTTCAAACAACTGAAAAAAAAAATTACAGAAACTCATAAAGAGCAGGATGAAGTGGGCGCACTATCTTTCATTCATTGTTTTCCTTGCCTTTGTAAGAAAAAGCAGACATTAAGGACAACTTTTAAATGCTTACCAAAATATGTTGCACAAAAAGCTTTGCTAGAAAATGTAAAGCAGTACAAGAGAAATAGCCATTAACTGTTGGGGCCCAAAACAAATCTGACAATGTGGTAGCTTCAGTTTAGCCTTATTTTGTAGCAGGTAGAGTTGTTTCACAGCATTCAACATTTCATAGCAGAGAGAGTAAAAACAATATGTCTGGTATACAGTAGTATGCAGTAAAGCAACATCTTCTAATTCACCGATGTAGGACCTGCAGAAAATACTCCCAGAAATTAAAAAAAAATGGCTCACTGCTCACAATAATTCTCTAAAGCAAGGAATTCAGTTACTATGATTGTGAGAAAATGCAACTTATGCATGTGGGGAGAAAGGTCTTATTATCAGCTCATTAGTATATCTGTCAGTTGCACTCTAGTTAATACTAGCACTGTCAGACCTGGCAAGGGTGGTGGTGTTTCCCTAGTATACTTTGCATCGCATTGCCACAGGCACTTCCCCTACAATCACTGTCTCTCTCTCACACACACATTTGTATACCCATGCACACACAAAGACAGACACACTCAGGCAAACACCCATATACCCACAAGCATGTCCCAACACACACACACACACACACACACACACACACACACACACACACACACACACACACACACACACACACACACACACACACACACACACACACATTCTGCCCGTTACCTTAAAATCCAAACAAAAGCACCAGCAAGCAACATTTGAAGTTTCCACCCGTAAGCACCAGCATTAATCCCAAACTGATAGGCACAATCCACATAACATCCTGCACAATTGAATGAAAGCAGCAGTGCACCAAAAGCAGCAGCATTAATCCCAAACTGACAGACTCATTCCACAATCCACATAACATCCGTTCAAAAGCATATGAAATTTCAGCCCAGCCAGCATTTGAACAGAAGCTTGCCTGCTTGCAGCATTTGAACAGCCCAGATGGAAATGTGTGCAGAGCTTAATTCTGATAGGCTGATAGCAGCGATGGTGCTGACGTCATCGCGCACAGGATGACGTCAGCCAATATAGCGCAAAATCTAAAAATAAAGTGGAAAAAATCGGAAATGATGGGGTGTCATTCGGGAATCGTGACACCCCATCATTTGGACCCCAAAATTCAGTAAAAAACGAATAATTCAGGGCGGTTGGGAGGTCTGGACTCAGACCTGACCAATGAGGGGGTGACCACTGGTGTAGAGCATCTATCTCCCATGTTGGTAATGACCAGGTCTAGGATATTGGAGCCCCTGGTGGGACAATGGATTAGTTGATCCAGGGCATTGGAATTTATGAATTCCAGGAACCGTTGGGAAAAGGAGTTGGTACCCGAGTAGATTTCCCAATTAATGGCAGGGTAGTTTAAATCACCTAGTATTAGGGTGTTTGGTTGTATCTTAATATTTTCCAGTATGTTTAGGAAGGTGTAGTGAGAATCTTGGGGTATGGTAGGGGATCTGTAGCAAGCTACAATTTGGACTGCAGTCTTACCTAGTGTTAGTTGCACCTGGAGAATTTCAGATGCATTGTGTTGGGCAACTAGCCTGGAGGTGTGAATATCCTTGGTGAATATGGACACTTCTCCACCTTTAGTGTTTCGGTCTTGGTTTTGTGGCCGGAAAGTGTGGTAAGAATTGCAGCCTGGTATTGCAGGGGTGCTCTCTGGAGCCTTGAACCAGGTGTTAGTCACTGCACAGATATTAATATTCTCCATTTTTAGGAGTGCCTCGAGAGAGTGCATTTTGAGGTTTAGACTTCTAGCATTGAGTAGCATTACCTTCAGATTTTGTATGCTTGTATCTGTTATGGTGGTGGTTTTATCCTTTGAACCTTGCCTAAAAAATGCACTATAGGGGTGGCAAGAGCTTTAGCCAGTAACCTGAATCCCAGTGGTGACAGGTGCAGACCATCTCTGGCAAAGCATCGTGGTTTGTCGATCATGTCTTCCCAGGCAGACAAATACTGGATCCCCTTTGAATGACACCAGAAGCTTAGCCAATTGTTGAAGTCAATCATTTTGTCCTTATACTGTGGTATCATTCTGGGTGAAGGCAGGATTCTACTCAGGGCTAGGGTCATGCCTGGGTCACATGATCCAAGAGCTCTTCCATGTCTCTTTTCATGTAGTCCAGGGAGGTACGTCTCAAGTCATTTACTCCAGCATGGACAATGACAGAGTCGTATTTGTACTTGTTGTGGAGTGACTTGAGTGCATGCGCTATGTGGCAGATCCTGGCACCCGACAGGCAGCTGACTGTAATTTTCTCCTTGTTTAGCCTGGTGAGTGGGACATCAGTGTGCCTGACTATAGAGTCACCTATGACTAAAGTGTTGGGTACATTGTCTTGCCTTAGGGGCTGTTGTTGGGTGGCTCACTGGTGTTGTGAGCTATGTGTCACTTTGGTTGTGACTGGTGTTTGTTTGCGTTTCGGCTTCGGAGGTCCTTGTTGCTTGGGCAGGTTAATGTTAAGGGTTTACGCATATGTGGGTTTAGTGTTGCTATGTGTGGGAGTTGATGTTATGGGTTTTGAAGAGCTATGAGTTGCTAGAGGTGTAATGCAGGTGTTAGCCTTCTCCTCTTGACTGCCTAACACAGTCTTGACCGGAGAGAGCTTTGCTTCCAGTTTGGCTATGTAAGTGCATCTCTCGCAGGTTGTAGTGTTGGGTGGTAGGAGGAGAGGATTGTCTGTGTTTATGAGGCAGTTGCCACATTGCCCCAGTATGCCCAGATTCACCAGGTGGACAGGAGAAACCACCGGAAGCTGACCCTTGGACATGCCTGTTTAGATGCTTTTTTGTAAAGTTTAAGAGCTGTTTTCCCTTTCCTTTGCAAGGTACTTTGCAATTGTAGGCGGTTTAGTGCCTATGATTAATTTCTCCTTATTGACAAGGAGAGCTGAGTGCTTGTATCAGTTTCAGGCTTCCTAGTGCTTTACAGCAGGTTCTAGAGCAAGTGCTAGTCACAGGGGTTCAGATTTTAGTGCTACTACTAAGAAACAAGCTAGTTTTAAGGGAAAATTTGAAGAACAGATTTTCTGGCACCTGGAATAGTTTAACTGTAGCCTCGTGATGCTGCACGAGGTGACAAATGTGCAAACACACTCGTTTTTAAGCCAGGAAGTTGAAAGGGACAGAAGTCAGCCCAAAAAGGCCAACAAAATTACATTTTCAGAGCTGGAAACCACTACTCCAGCGCCAGACAGGTAGCACAATGCTCACCAGTCCCACTGGTAGGCAGTAGGACTTCCCTCTGCCACAGCAAGGTCTGCATAGCTCTGAGCACAGAAAATAAAGCCCTGAGACAAGCAAGGCCTGGGATATGGACTATCTAGAAAAGGTGGGAAACGAGCAAACAAGATAGTATATATATTTTTTGTTGTTGAAACAGGCTAAACAATGCAATAATACAGTAAATGAACACAGAAAAGTCTAACACACTTGAGTGCGTAGTCCTAAACAGTAAATGCAATTAAAACTCTACAAAATTAGCAATTTAAAACTTTTTAAATGAAGCAAGGCAAGTGTACAACTGAAAAACGATTTAAGTAGCAGTAATACAGCAGAATAAGTAGCTAGTCTGCATATACAGAGAAGTCTATATATACAGAAAAGCAGCTAAAACACACAAATACTTCAGATGCAGTGCAACCTAGAGCACTTGAGTTGTAGCAATATTAAGGCAATTACAGTTATAATAAATGCTCTAAAATATACTCTATATTTCCAAAATGTTTGAGAAGCAGAGTAAGAACATAAGGTAATTCAGGCAAATTTTTTTTTTTGAAAGGGAAAAAGGAGAAACAGAAGACCTTATCAAATGTTCTCTCTGTATTAGGTAGAATGAGCTAATGACACTAGACTGGGAGGAGTGTCCCAGATCAGATTTACAGTAGGGGCGGGCAATTGCAAAGCCACCAAGTATAACACAAGACACCAACAGGGAGGGTAGGTTAGGACACTAAAGCTATTAGCCTACAAAGCACTAGAGAAAGCCACAAAATGAAAGTTTTTAAACAGATAAAGATTTGTAAAGATATAGACTGCTTTAACTGCAAACAAATCAGTTACCCGAGCAGATTACAAAAAAAGTGCTATATATAAATTGCTAGAAACAATAAACTGCATAAATAATCGAAAAAAAAACCAGGATACTTATATATCTCAGCTAAGAGTTGGATTCAACACCTCTCAACCACTGTGCTCAGTGTGTATAGACAGAAACTCTCTCAAAGTTAGGGCTTAAATACCAGAAGAACAACTTTTTTTTTACAAAAACACAAAAGAACCAGCCCCCACTAGCCTGCAACTATTAGCCTACAAAGCACTAGAGAAAGCCACAAAATGAAAGTTTTTAAACAGATAAAGATTTGTAAAGATACAGAATGCTTTAACTGCAAACAAATTAGTTACCCGTGCAGATTACAATAAAAGTGCTATATATAAATTGCTAGAAGCAATAAACTGTATAAATAATCGAAAAAAAATAACAGGATACTTATATATCCCAGTTAAGAGTTGGAGTTAACACCTCTCAACCACTCTGCTCATTGTGTATAGACAGAAACTCTCTCAAAGTTAGGGCTTAAATACCAGAAGAACAACTTTTTTTTTACAAAAACACGAAAGAACCAGCCCCCACTAGCCGGCAGCTATTAGCCTACAAAGCACTAGAGTAAGCCACAAAATGAAAGTTTTTAAACAGATAAAGATTTGTAAAGATACAGAATGCTTTAACTGCAAACAAGTCAGTTACCTGTGCAGATTACAATAAAAGTGCTATATATAAATTGCTAGAAACAATAAACTGTATAAATAATCGAAAAAAAGGATACTTATATATCTCAGCTAAGAGTTGGAGTCAACACCTCATAACCACTCTGCTCATTGTGTATAGACAGAAACTCTTTCAAAGTTAGGGCTTAAATACCAGAAGAACAACTTTTTTTTTTTTTTTTTTTTTTACAAAAACACAAAAGAACCAGCTCCCACTAGCCTGCAGCTATTAGCCTACAAAGCGCTAGAGAAAGCCACAAAATGAAAGTTTTTAAACAGATAAAGATTTGTAAAGATACAGAATGCTTTAACTGCAAACAAATCAGTTACTCGTGCAGATTACAATAAAAGTGCTATATATAAATTGCTAGAAACAATAAACTGTATAAATAATTGAAAATAAAAACAGGATACTTATATATCTCAGCTAAGAGTTGGAGTCAACACCTCTCAACCACTCTGCTCAGTGTGTATAGACAAAAACTCTCTCAAAGTTAGGTCTTAAATACCAGAAGAACAACTTATTTTTTACAAAAACACAAAAGAACTAGCCCCCGCTATTCTGCAGCTATTAGCCTACAAAGCACTAGAGAAAGTCACAAAATGAAAGTTTTTAAATAGATAAAGATTTGTAAAGATACAGAATGCTTTAACTGCAAAGAAATCAGTTACCCGTGCAAATTACAATAAAAGTGCTATATATAAATTGCTAGAAACAATAAACTGTATAAATAATCGAAAAAAAGGATACTTATATATCTCAGCTAAGAGTTGGAGTCAACACCTCTCAACCACTCTGCTCATTGTGTATAGACAGAAACTATCTCAAAGTTAGGGCTTAAATACCAGAAGAACAAATATTTTTTTTAACAAAAACACAAAAGAACCAGCCCCCACTAGCCTGCAGCTATTAGCCTACAAAGCACTATAGAAAGCTACAAAATGAAAGTTTTTAAACAGATAAAGATTTGTAAAGATACAGAATGCTTTAACTGCAAACAAATCAGTTACCCATGCAGATTACAATAAAAGTGCTATATATAAATTGCTAGAAACAATAAACTGTATAAATAATCGAAATAAAAACAGGATACTTATATATCTCAGCTAAGAGTTGGAATCAACACCTCTCAACCACTCTGCTCAGTGTGTATAGACAGAAACTCTCTCAAACTTAGGGCTTAAATAAAAGAATAACCACTTTTTTTTTTTTTACAAAAACACAAAAGAACCAGCCCTCACTAGCCTGCAGCTATTAGCCTAGAAAGCACTAGAGAAAGCCACAAAATGAAAGTTTTTAAACAGACGTTGTTGTGTCTTTCGGCTTTTCCCGGTTAGGGCTCACCACAGTGGAACTCCGGTCCACTAATGATTGGCAGCTGATTTTTACATGCTGAGTTGCCAGCCCTAACTCACAGCCTTCAATGAAGGTATGCCCATTCACGCATGTCTCCACGCAAAAGACGCTCTAGCTGAGAGTCGAACTGGACAGCGTTTTACTGTGAGGCGAAAATGCTACCGCAGCACCACCACCATGGATAAGATTTGTAAATATACAGAATGCTTTAACTGCAAACAAATCAGTTACACATGCAGATTACAATAAAAGTGCTATATATAAATTGCTAGAAACAGTAAACTGTATAAATAATCGAAAAAAAACAGGATACTTATATATCTCAGCCAAGAGTTGGAGTGAACAACTCTCAACCACTCTGCTCAGTGTGTATAGACAGAAACTCTGTCAAAGTTAGGGCTTAAATACCAGAAGAACAACTTTTTTTTTGTTTTACAAAACCACAAAAGAAAAAGCACCCACTAGCCTGCAGCTATTAGTCTACAAAGCACTAGAAAAAGCCACAAAATGAAAGTTTTTAAACAGATAAAGATTTGTAAAGATACAGACTGCTTTAACTGCAAACAAATCAGTTAACCATGCAGATTACAATAAAAGTGCTTTATATAAATTGCTAGAAACAATAAACTGTATAAATAATCGGAAAAAAACAGGATACTTATATATCTCAGCTAAGAGTTGGAGTCAACACCTCTCAACCACTCTGCTCAGTGTGTATAGACAGAAACTCTCTCAAAGTTAGGGCTTAAATAACAGAAGAACAACTTTTTTTTTACAAAAATACAAAAGAACCAGCCCTGACTAGCCTGCAGGTATTAGCCTACAAAGCACTAGAGAAAGCCAAAAATGAAAGTTTTTAAACAGATAAAGATTTGTAAAGATACAGAATGCTTTAACTGCAAACAAATCAGTTACCCATGCAGATTACAATAAAAGTGCTATATATAAATTGCTAGAAACAATAAACTGTATAAATAATCGAAAAAAAAAAAACAGGATAGTTATATATCTCAGCTAAGAGTTGGAGTCAACACCTCTCAACCACTCTGCTCAGTGTGTATCGACAGAAACTCTCTCAAAGTTAGGGCTTAAATACCAGAAGAACAACTTTTTTTTTACAGAAACACAAAAGAACCAGCCCCCACTAGCCTGCAGCTATTAGCCTACAAAGCATGAGAGAAAGCCACAAAATGAAAGTTTTTAAACAGATAAAGATTTGTAAAGATTCAGAATGCTTTAACTGCAAACAAATCAGTTACCTGTGCATATTACAATAAAAGTGCTGTATATAAATTGCTAGAAACAATAAACTGTATAAATAATCGAAAAAAAAAAACAGGATACTTATATATCTCAGCTAAGAGTTGGAGTCAACACCTCTCAATTACTCTGCTCAGTGTGTATAGACAGAAACTCTCTCAAAGTTAGGGCTTAAATACCAGAAGAACAACTTTTTTTTTTACAAAAACACAAAAGAACCAGCCCCCACTAGCCTGCAGCTATTAGCCTACAAAGCACTAGAGAAAGCCACAAAATGAAAGTTTTTAAACAGATAAAGATTTGTAAAGATTCAGAATCCTTTAACTGCAAACAAATCAGTTACCCGTGCAGATTACAATAAAAGTGCTATATATAAATTGCTAGAAACAATAAACTGTATAAATAATCGAAAAAAAAAAAACAGGATACTTATATATCTCAGCTAAGAGTTGGATTCAACACCTCTCAACCACTCTGCTCAGTGTGTATAGACAGAAACTCTCTCAAAGTTAGGGCTTAAATACCAGAACAACTTTTTTTTTTTTTTTACAAAAACACAAAAGAACCAGCCCCCACTAGCCTGCAGCTATTAGCCTACAAAGCACTAGAGAAAGCCACAAAATGAATGTTTTTAAACAAATAAAGATTTGTAAAGATACAGAATGCTTTAACTGCAAACAAATCAGTTACCTGTGCAGATTACAATAAAAGTGCTATATATAAATTGCTAGAAACAATAAATTGTATAAATAATCGAAAAAAGACAGTATACTTTTATATCTCAGCTAAGAGTTGGAGTCAATATCTCTCAACCACTCTGCTCAGTGTGTATAGACAGAAACTCTCTCAAAGTTAGGTCTTAAATACCAGAAGAACAACTTTTTTTTTGCAAAAACACAAAAGTACCATCCTCCACTAGCCTGCAGCTATTAGCCTACAAAGCACTAGAGAAAGCCACAAAATGAAAGTTTTTAAACAGATAAAGATTTCTAAAGACACGGAATGCTTTAACTGCAAACATGTCAGTTAACCATGCAGATTACAATAAAAGTGCTATATATAATTTGCAGAAACAATAAACTGTATAAATAATCGGAAAAAAAAAAACCAGGATACTTATATATCTCAGCTAAGAGTTGGAGTCAACACCTCTCAAATACTCTGCTCAGTGTGTATAGACAAAAACTCTCTCAAAGTTAGGGCTTAAATACCAGAAGAACAACTTTTTTTTTTTTTACAAAAACACAAAAGAACCAGTCCCCACTAGCCTGCAGCTATTAGCCTACAAAGCACTAGAGAAAGCCACAAAATGAAAGTTTTTAAACATATAAAGATTTGTAAAGATGCAGAATGCTTTAACTGCAATCAAATCAGTTGCCCGTGCAGATTACAATAAAAGTGCTATATATATAAATTGCCAGAAACAATAAACTGTATAAATAATCGAAAAAAAAAACAGGATACTTATATATCTCAGCTAAGAGTTGGAGTCAACACCTCTCAACCACTCTGCTGAGTGTGTATGAACCTATGAACCTAAGTAAACCTTAGTACAAATGCACTTATAAGACATTGTCTATACTAAACAAGTTCAGTTTCTTAAAGTATTTACCGATGTACTCTGTATCAAATTACCGATTACTATTTTAACATCTGCACAACCTGTTTATCATCTAACTCCTATAAGAAACTCCTTACTTACACAGCAAACATCCACACTTAGTGAATAATCTGCTATTTAATGTTTACGTATGAATATGAATAATTTGATAATTTGATTGTTTAATTTTTTTATAAACAGATATTACTTTCATTAAATCAAACTAAAGATAGTCTGACATAATCTGGTATGAAATGTTAGGCTAAGTGTATATCATTTCATTTCTTGATGCAGTAGTTATTTGTCAAGTAATGGGCAGTCAGCTATTACTGCTGCTATAGGACTTAGAACAAGTAATTTCACTTTATAAACTCTGTGGATGCAAGCATACATTGTATGAACTATGAATAGTCACACTTCACTTAATCAATAAGGAAATATTCAACCCCAAATATGTAAAATCTAGTTATGTTACTGTTCATGCAAGTGATATTCTGAAGACTGCAAAACACACATTTTTTCTAGGGTGGCAAGCTACCATGCATCTCCTAATGTGGAGGCATGCTCCCATATCTCCGAAATATACACACATATATATATATATATATATATATATATATATATATATATATATATGGGTCCCTATGGGAAGGATGAAAGCTCACAGCAGCAAATGTCAAAAGACTGAACTGGGAACATTAAAAACCTGGAAGATCGAACAACAAAGACTTTTGTTGTGTGGGACTGCAATAAAGTGTTAACTGTGGTTTTGCTCCTTTTCCCACTGTAGAGTGATCTCGGAGTTTGTATATAAAATTAACAGGGGAGTATGGAAGACCCAGCCACCACAAGGGGTATGCAGGGGAGTTTGCATCACTGCAAAAATTCAGATTTTTTTTTCTGAACTTTCCGTTTTCAATATTCCCAGTTCAGTCTTTTGACATTCACTGTTGTGAGTTTTTGTCTTACTGACAGGGTCCCATATATGTATTATGTATGTGTATATATAAATCACTGTCATTTTGTCAACTAGTCACCTGGTTGACTCAGTGAAGAGTGTGGAATGTAGAGAAATGCAGATTTAGCTATATTGAGTTTTGTTCAAGTGTTGCTAATTTTGAAAGGATTAAATTCATTTGGGAAAGCAAAGTGCTTGTTTTGGTTCTAATTCTGAAAATATCAGTTGTAAGAAAGGTTTTGTCATTAGGGTGTATGGCTGTGTGTGCTAGTGTTTGTGAGTTAGGATTAGAGCAACAGTTTGGGTAGGGAATATATTTTTCTTATGTGTGAGTGTGTGTGCATGTGTTTGTGTGTGTGTGTGTGTGTGTGTGTGTGTGTGTGTGTGTGTGTGTGTGTGTGTGTGTGTGTGCACATTTTTGATTGTTTATGGTGTGTGTCTGAGCAGAAGGTAAGCATGTGCTTGGATTATTAATACAGATACTTATATATACACTGGAAAATTCATCAATAGAGCAAGGTCGTGTTTGCGTGCAAGTGATAGTGGGTTAGTGTTACAGTAAGGACTAGGTAAGGGCATAGATTTAGCTTTGTGCATATTCCCTTTTGTACATGGTATGCATGTGAATGTCTTGTGTAGTGGTTGTTTTGTGGTTAGGGTGTTTCTAGGGTAAGGTATACACATTAGCTGGGATAAGGGACAGGATTAGGATAAGGATTAATGTGCATTAGTAAGATGGTGCAGGGGACAAAGCATTTTGTGGGTGTTCGAAAGACATGCGTAAATGGGCATGCCTTCATTGAAGGTCGAACGTCGAGCTGGCACCTCGGCATTCGTGAAAATCTACTGCCAATCATTAGCGGACCGGAGTTCCGCTGTGGCGACCCCTAACCGGGAAAAGCCAAAAGACAACAACAACAACATCACTTTTCAGACAAATTCCACCTGAAGGTAGTGGTAGGGTTTTGTTTCTCAGACTGCAAAAATAAACTGCATGTTTTTCTTTTGCGATCGTTAGTGTTTTCATGATTTTGCATTTTTAGAAAGTTGTTTATTTGAAATGCAACCACTAATCAGCTGTGTTTTGATGCTTTTGCATTTTGGTCATATACACGCACACACACAGGCACATATACATGCACACACACAAACACATGTACACACACTCCTCTATATATCTATATACATACGTATGTTATACAGTATATCGTGTATATATTTTATGTATATAAAAATATTTTTGAGTTCACACAGACTGAGAAGACAAAGAGAAAGTGACAGAAATGTGACACTTTCTCATTCTACTGAGTTTGAGCACCATTACAAGATGCAGACACCCTTCCAGTGATAATGTTCTGAGTGTGAATCAACTGATCACCAATAATTCATAGGTTTTCTGCATGTTTTCTGACTAGTTTCCCTTTTTCTCAATCATTGAACATAATCCATATAAATTCATAGTAAATATTCATTGTAAATTTAGCAAATTGTTTTCTGAATAATGTCAATATTTTATAGCTGTATCTCTCTCTCTCTCTCTCTACTTTATGCATTATTATAGTTCTTAAAGCACAGCTGTTTTACTTTATGCTGGACAGTCCATATGATCATATATATGAAATTCTTCTACTGCATATGTGTGTGTGTGTGTGTGTGTGTGTGTGTGTGTGTGTGTGTGTGTGTGTGTGTGTGTGTGTGTGGTTGGGAAGCATTTAATGATTTTCTTCCATCAGAAAATGTTCTCTTAAACAGAGAGTGCAGTCCTGCTGCTTAAATACCAGGGACAGCTGACGTCTGCTCAAATGCTGTGGGCAATAAAAATTGTACAGAGATCCAAGTTCTATAGCCACAGTCCCAGAAGCATTGCACCATATTGTACCTGTTAAAACTAGGTAAAGCACTGACAAGCTAGATGGCCATAGGCACATCAGTAATTTAAGATAAATTGTTCATAGCATATTTTCTACACGTGGGCTAAGGTTTCTTTCTTTATTTATTTGAGACAAAGAGCTAAAAAAATTTCTTCCAAGTTCAGTTTTGGTACATTGTCTTTCCCAGTGCAACATATATTACAGAACTTTGTCTATTCAAATGTTAGTTTACCAGAAGGCAGCTTCTGGCAAGGTCATTAGTTTATTAGGTCATTTTCAGCAGCTAAAATTATATTAAAAGAAATGTTCAAACCTGTTGTAACTTCACAAGTAAACTTTACTTTGAGCTCTTCAATAGCTATATTTGCTTGTAGCAAAATTACAGTTTGCCAAATCCCATATTAACAGACAACTACTTACATGTAACTCTCATCAAGCTAAATCTCCCAAAAAAGTATCTCTTTCCTTTCTGAAATATTTTACTGTTTTAAATTATTTCAAGCATTTCTTCTGGGAGATTTTTTGTGACAGGGGCATGTTTTCAAGTGTAACTGCCAGGCTAATTTAATTAATATAAATCAAAAGTTGATGTGGTTCTCTTGGGCAATTATGCCTAAGCCATACTATAATGCTTTATTACAGCAGGGCTCACCTAAGCTTTGCATTTGTTTGTGTCTAGCAGCAGTTGTTTTTTTTTTAATTATTATTTTGTATTCATTATATTTCACATGTGCTTTAGCTATCCATTCACCATATTAATAGACAACTCAGTAAATTGTGAGACGGACTGCACATGTGCAAGACTGGACACTTTGCATACCCCTTAGAACGAAAAAAAATTATTTTGCCCAAGATGATATTTTGCATTTTTTTAACTTTAGGGAACAAAATGAGAGACATGAATGTCGTGCACTTTGCAACTGCTGTAATTCAGTTAAGCTCTTCTAGCTAATGGAGAGGAACGTTTGTAGAAAAAGCTGAAAATAATAATAATTACAATAATAGTAATACTTATACTAATTTCAACAGCCATGCACAGATGATTATCTAATTTCTACTTTCTTGCAACATTTAAAATAAATGCTGAAATGTAAGTCCTACTATCATCACATGAAATCTTTTGAAATACTAGTTTAAGACTGATAAACAAGTAGCCTGCTCCTCACCATTCCATATTGGATTTGTTAAAAATGGTGCTAGCCTTGTACTCTCATATTGCAGAACAATATCAACTATATTTAATTTACTGTGCCAACAGCCACATCTGTAAAGCTTGTGAGCATTTGTATACACTAAATATGGTACATAGCCCTTCTTATTCAAAACATTCTGAGTTTTGTTGTTTGTGATAAGTCATTGTTTAACATATCTATTCTTATTTGTATAAAATATGTATACATATATCTAAGTTAACTGCTGTGGGGATTCATTAACAGAGTTGCCACATTGTGGCTAAGCCAACATTAGTTACCTTCCTAGCACAATGAGCAGCACCGGCAATCACATATGCATGTGGCCAAGGCACATAGTATAACAAGGAGCCTGTCCATGAGCTCACAGAACAGGCTTGCAACCACATCATGGTAAGCCACCTTGTGGCATTATCTAAATATAAGAAGTAAACAAATAAGTGTGCATAAGAAACCACATTATCCAAAGCAATTGCATGAGCACATTTGTGTAGTGATAGTGTGATCATCATCAACTGTTAAATACAGAAATATACAAGCAATGGAAAGACAAGCAACACTGAGGCTGGAGTGAAGGTCACTAACAGAAGACACAGAGACTCTTGGATTAACTTCTCCAAGTCTTTGGAGTTTCTAATATCATGACAGGAATGGACCCCATTCATAAGTCAAAGTATGATTAAATATTTGATATTAAACAGAAGTGTTCTGCACTGTACCAGAACTGACTCCTTTTGCAGCTCATACAGAGCTACATGTATCAGTAGCATATCTAAATAAGACTGTAAATTCTTTTTTATGAGCCCCATAGCTTCTACTAGTGTTGAAACTGTCTGGGTATCCTTCTTCCACATTGCCTTCATTTCTGCCTGCGATTCCTAGTATTTCTATGACTTTATGTCTTTCTGCATATAAGGTACTATAATGGGTGCACCAATTTCAATGATCAATGCTATTTTTGTCTTGTTTTCATGGATTACTATATGTGGTTTTCTCCCATCTATTTTTGACCTGTTGATAATGGATGATCCCATGAATATATTGTAATATAAACTCATGCCCATCCACACCGCCCACCTCTTTTGGTTTGGTTAAGCAAGCATTTCAGCAGAAAGGGAAAAAAGACAAAGCACTTTCTATAGAATGAGACTTATTGTTTTAAGTACATGTCTGGTACATAGTTTGGTGCTATACATCTCTGTGGCTATAAATGTATGTTGAAATAGTGTTTTCAACAAGGACAGGAGAAGAGATACAAAATATGCATGGCAATATTTAAATGGATATCACATATCATCCAGTAGCTCATGACAATTTGAGCAGCATATCATTTTCTCTTCCAATGAAAATACATAGACCCAAATTATCAGTGCCAGCATAGCAGAGTTATTAATCAGGAAGACAATACCACCACAAGCTGGCATATAAAATAGACTTGCGACATATTGCAAGGCAGTGTGAAGAGTACAGGGAAGGAGTTAAAATAGTAGAGCCTGTAAAGTCAGGATCTATAGCAACTCAGAAATACAGTGTTTTTAAACTCTCTCATAATGCAATTTTATAAAGTGCTACATCACTGGGTCCCATTAAATACATGTTTTTAAGAAAGAGAGAAATCAAACTAAAGTGTAAGAGTACCCATACAAACTATACAGGGGTTCTAGCAAGATGTAATTGGACACAATAGACCAAAGACAGTCAAGAGAGAGAGAGATACCAGCAGTAACAGTGATGTGGCACAGACAATACTACCTGCCAGATAGTAAGATTAGTAGAAAGGGTAGGCGCTGTGATAGGTAGGTACTTGCAAGGTTTGTAAACTCACACAGTACCCAGTGAACTGGAAGACAGAAGTAGAAATAACACATTGCACAGAAACAATAGATCTAGTGAAAGAAATCAGACATTAGGCTAAAAAAAGGGTTTTATAAACACAAGGTGCAGGTTTTGAAGTTTAAAATGGCTCGCAAGGGCAGTTAGCCTAGTACTAATCTATGATCCTATGATCCTAAAAAAGCCAAGATAATCTTGCACCATTTAATGTGGTGTGTACAGCAAAACAGGAACAGTCAACCAAAACAGACTGATGCATACTCCCAGCCATATACAACACATACAGAAATAGAGCTTTCAGTTAGCACTGTATGGATCCATCCTCTCATAATTCTTTTTTCCATAGTATTAAAAAGGTCATACTTTATCTTAAGTGATCCACATATGTGGCAAACCAGCCATTTCAAGTATTCCCCAATGGGTTTTATGTATCCATGTATTGGGAAAATCTGCATGCATAGTGCTACTCAAGGTAACTTCTGTAATTCATAATTTGCAGATATGTAATGAAGACCCACAGGTTTCTTCAAAGGCACATCATGCCTACTCAACCTGGTGGACTTCTTTGAGAAGGTCACCAAAGCAATGGATGAGAGCAAAATAGTTGACATAGCCTACCTTGATGTGGCCAAGGCATTTAACACAATACCCCATGCAGGTATTGTTGACAAACTCAAGAGGTTAGGTACAAATTCTTATGTCACAAGGTAGATAGCCAACTGGCTCACAGACAGGACCCAGAAAGTTAGAATTGGGGATACCACCTCTACAAAGAGGCCAGTCACAAGCTGAGTCCATCAGAGATCAGTCCTGGGACTACGCCTTTTTGGTATTTACTTCTCTGAAGTCAAGGCCATTGTCAATGGCCTCTGCCTGACAAAATTTGCAGATGATTTCAAATTAGGAGCTGTCATTGAATCCCACACTGATACAAAAATTCACTAGAAAGGGCTGACACAGATAAACAATTGGTGTCAGAGCCATGGACAAAGACTAAATGCCAAGAAATGCATAATAGTAGCTATTGGGAAGTCATCCACCCCTGATAACTATCATATTGACAACACACCTCTCAGAGATTACCCAGTAGACAAGGAAGGGACACATATAGACAGTAATCTAGCCGTTGACCATCACTTGTCTATAGTAGTGAGGAAATCATTCTATGTTGCGCAACTTATAAACAAAGATATGGCATCTAGGTCAGCATTCATTAAACCTATCACTGAGTACAATGCCCCCTTTGGTATGTACCTAACTAGGCATATCCAACAATTAGAACGTCCACAGAGGTTTCTCACTAAAAGATTACAGGGCATAAGTAGCATGTCATATGCAGACTGCCTCAAGACCCTATTCCTGTAGTCTGTCTCCTACAGGCTGTTAAGGAGAGATCTATGCCTGGCAAAAAGGGCATTGTCAGACCCAATTCTGATGGACTTTCTGCAAATCCGCAAAACAAACAGCATCAGAATTAAAGACTTAAACCTTGACTGTGATATAAATAGGACATGCTGGAGAGACAGCCTTCTGTAGAACAGGCTCCCCATCCATGTGAAACCAAGCTCCTCCCTAACCCAATTCAAGTGTAACTTGGACAATTGGATGGGGAACAGGAAATTCATCCCTGGTTTGGCACCTATGTCTGTAATGGTCACAGGGAGCCTATAAATGGTTCATCTCACAGGCCCCTGCTTGTAAATGTTTTATATCCCAAGACCCTGCTTAGACTTATCAAGGGTACCAGAACTTGTCAGTGATTTGGGATGCATGGCTAGGATTAAAAAGAGCTTTGTGGTTGTTAGTCTAGTAAACACCTATTGACCCACGAGTAGCCATTTTTTGGAATCCCCTTAAACTCTGTAGCTGGTAGAGGCTGTTCAAAGTTCATGACAGGAAATGAATGTGACTCATAAGTGCAGACAGATGATGTTAAGAATGATGGAGGCAATCCTCTTGTATCAGCCCACTTTAAGTAAGCATCATACTGCCCAGATCAGTTAGTGCACACTGCAATATTCAGAGTGCTCTTCCCTTCTTTCCAGCTTACTTTTGAAATCTGTAACACTTGAGACTAGAATACCAATCACCGTAGAGCTTGGGAACTGCTTTTCAGGAATCAGTTTGGGATTGGTGCTTCTATTTTGCTTCTGGTCAGAGAAGGTGCTGAGGGACATATGATTTCCTAAGATTGCGGTTATATTTTTAAATGATTTATTCCATTCTTCTGCATTTTATCTATACAAACTGCATTTGTTTTCCTTTGTCTAGCTGTTGCTAATGTGCTTTGAAATCCTCTTTTAACTAATCGCTTCTGTTTCCTTGCTTAATTTGTGCATTTTATTGATATTTTTCACTATAAAAGTGCTTTATTTATCACTGTTGCTGCTGCTAGACTGGTTGCCTTGAATTCACCTTCTGTAATGGATTTCTTGCTAGTTGTTAAGTTGTTTGTAATAACATAGCACTTGTGGGATTCTTTATACTGTGTTTTTTACATTAGGAGGACAGAGATAATTCATCTTGTGGCAGGAGGTGTTTACCTGGTATATATGAGTTTGGAAACACACAAAAAGGATCAAGTGTTGTCATCTTATTGGCCAGGAGGCTCTGTAGTCAGTTTTCTGTTTTTCTAATGCTGATATAAATTTGGTGCTTTTGTGCTGAGCTGCTCACCATGCAGTGGCAGATAGCAGTGTCCAGTACAGAAGTAAAAACCTAGAAAGCAAATTTTTCCTATAGAATTGTCCATAAAGCTACACCTAGTATAGAGCAAGACCTTTGCTTGCCAACAAACTTAGAGCAGTTAGCTTGCATATTGAGTGGCAGTACCATAAAGTTTAGTAGAATTAAACATTTATAGCTTAGTCTGCCTTAATAAGGCAACCTTAACCCATTACAGCTGAGCAATGCCTCTAGGTGCCTCTGCAGTTACATCCTCCTGCCACTTCTAGGCATCATATTTGCATCAATAATTTCAAAACAATGCTACATACAATGTATTGAAAGATTTCACCTTAAAGCTTAGATAATGGTAAATACAACATATTGACAGCTGACATCTGTCTAGTGCAGGTAAAATATAATATTCATTTACATTGTCATAAATTTCATTTTTTTTCTAAATATCTCAACAACCAAGTAATGCAGACAGAACTGCTTAGCCACATATGAAAGCTCTCAGTTGGATGCACAAAATGCTGCCAATAATATGTGTGTAACTCGAGGGATTGTTGAGTTATTGTTGTTTACAAAATATTGCAAACTTAATAATGTGTTTACTGTGACTTACAAAATCCAGTTTAAAACCTAGAACCTAAAATATACTACCACTATAAAAATTGTTTGTGCTGAAGAGTTTGCCATTTACACTTCTTTATTTATGTATGTATGTATGTATTTATTTATTTACTGGCATTTGTTTACCAGCATAGTCCACTAGGCCAGCAGGAGCACATTTTAAGTGGAGGCCCAGGGAGAAAAGCACCTCAAAAACATAAACATAGATATAGACATAGAACAAGGTTTAACATTTGTACACTTTCACACATGTTTAACATTTGTACACTTTCATAAAACATGCAGATTAGGTAAAAACTGGATTTGGCAATGGTTACAATTAAATAAACTAGTAATACACAGTAAGACAAGTCATATGCACAAGGCTTACATAGTGAGACACTTCTGTCATAAAGGTTGAGGTCATTGTAGACTTACCCCAGGATTGAATAAACTCCATGCAGGAATAGTGTTATTCCTGCAGGGAGTGAATGATGTCCACTTCTGAATAGCCTTAACAGCAGCATGCCTTACATATTAATGAAGGCGCACTACTGATAATGGCTTAGTGGACACGAACACTACTGAGTGCAGGGGCGTGTTTTAGTAGTGCTCAAACATCCAACATGCCCCCTGCATTGTCAAAGTGCATATGGCACTTTCTAACTGCTTTCAGTGTCCATGGATACTGAAAGCAGGAATTTAAATAGGAAGCATTGGAGGGGGTGTGTGACAGTTACTGTCACACACCCAATGCATTCCGAAAGTGTCATATGGGGTACGGCACTTTCACCATACGTCTGAACCTCTTAAAGGCACAGAGCTAGACAAAACCGAAAATGATGGGGGGCATACCTCTCAACCTCTCAGAGCAAAAAACTGGACAAAGCATAAAATGATGGGGGGACAAATAGGGACAGATTATAAATATTGCCTTTACAAACTTAAAAAGTTGATAAAAGAAGAGGGTCGGTATCAACATAACATGTAGGGAATGATTAGAAGTCTGACACTCAAATGTATGCCATTATATAGTGACTTCAGTCCTGATATTGCCCATACAGACTTCAACAGTTGATAGAATGACAGGTAGTGCATTACCAAATATAAGTGCATTACCAAATATAAGTTACAAGGAGTACTGATACAAATGCATAGTCATACCCTTCCGAAAAAAAAAGGTTACCCTAGCTACCATATATAGGTAATCCCTGAACACAAGAAGAAGTTATTAGGATTAGGGGAACCCAGGTTGACAGTAGCCTTCATTCATTCATATTGCTAAAGTAAAAGTAAGTTAGAAGACCTTCTACATTCTACATTCATGACCTTTAAAAGGATTCAGATCAAGAAGTCAAAAGTAGTCTCCTCTACTCATCCACATCAGACCAAAATGATCGAACAATGCCCCCCCCAATGTATCTGACCCGACACTTGCAGCTGCAGCAGCACAGAGTTCCTCACCAAAAGGTCCAAAAGGTCTCAAAATCTGGAAAAAAATCCCAGACTGCTGCACAGAACTGAAGACTCCAGTTATGCTTCCAGTTATAGCTTTGAGGTGACCTAGGCTGACTATACAAGGCCATACAAGTTGATGATTTGATGAACATTGATGAAATCAAAAATCCTCAAAATCCCAAGTCACAAGAGTCACAAGGGCAGGACCTGTAAACCTAATATTAATAGGATGTGCTGGAGGGATAGATTCATCACCCAAAGACTCCCTATGCTGTGGAAACAAAATCCCGGAGGCAGAGGCAGAGCCTAGCCTTGTTCTTGAACAAGAGGAATCTTGACCAATGGATGGGAGATACACCCCAGGGTTACCTCAGGTGTCACTGATGCAGAGGCACAGCACAGATAATTAGCAGTTTCTCCAACAGGTAAAAACCAAAAAAAAAGGGGTAAACTGTAAGCCTAGGCTTATAAAGCTAGGCTTATAAAAACCCTGGGGTATGAACCTATGTAGTTAAAGTAATTTTATTAATATCTTTTTTTTCCAGACTAAGTGAAGTTTAAGTGTAGCTGAGTGAGTTTGCATGTTACGGCCCTTTGCTCAGCATTGCTTAAACATCTCATAGGAGCTAAATACAAACATATGGCTTAGATGCTTAATGGCAAGTAAGTGTAGTGGTTAGAGTCCCAGCTTTGCATGTAGGTGTTTATGGTCTGAGTACCAAGACAGGCTCTTCATTTTTATATGGTGAAGCATTGTTAAAATTATTTTTTTTTTATTTTAAATTATGTAGTAATTGATATTTGTTAACCAGAGTAGTGTAACTGGTTCAAAATGGACGTGTGAGTGCATATAACATGCAAACTTACCCATGTATGCACAAGTGTCCCATACAGTATAGTCATACCCCACGGTAATGTAATGAAAGCACATAGAGGGACGTCATGTAAAGTAAATCATATACACATAATAATATGTCAGTAATGATTAAGTAAGTTATAATTCTGGTATTTTTTTAAAACGCAAACTGAGCAATGATTAGCAGTGGTCAGCTCTCCTTAGGCAGGCTGAGCATTGCTTAGATGTATATACTAAGCAGCAGTCAGCTCAGCTAAGCGGCTTTGTGCACTGTTAAGCAGTGCTCAGCAATTACCCCTTTAAGCACTGTTCAACTTAGCTTAGTGGATTTGCACACTGCTTAGATGAGCTTAACATTTTCAAAATGGTCCAATGACAGCAAAGGGTGGGAATATGGCTTTATTTAAAATGCACAGGTGGGAATACAGCCATAACCTGTCGTAGTCTGATCTCTGCATGAACCATGTCTGGTGTTGGAGAGTGAGCATGCTTTCAGTTGCAGTGCTGGAGCATTCAGGAGTCCAGGGTCATGGCTGGGCTCTTCATAGAAAACCATGATGACAGACTGCTGCAGGGCCAGTACGAGGGCTCTCAGTACAAAGTAGAGGCCTGAGAACATCTGGCACATGACCTCACCAGTGCCACTGGAATCTCCCTAGCTGGTGAGCAGGTACGGCATTATTATGCTGACCTAAAGTGTAGGAAGGGGGTGCTCTTGGCCCAGTGGATCCAAGATGCTTGGGCACGGAATGCTCCAGTAGTTTGTAAGTATCTCATCCATAGCTGTACCAAATCCTAGCCTGAGTATGTGACAGACAGGTATGCATAAAGTTTGTTTTCTCCCCCTACAGCTGCAGTGGAGAAAGCTAGCAATGCCGAGGCCCATGCTGACAGACTGACAAGGCTGTGATGACAAGCTGGTGAGTACAGATCTATCTTGCAGTATATACTGAAATAAATAAGAAAGAGTAAATTGTTTACTGCCAGTAGGTGTAGTGTGTACTGTGTCTAACAGTTAAATAAAAGCTTGCCAGACTAATATTGATCTACAGGATATGCAGTAGTAAAGCACTGTCATATAAGTAAAATATAGACCTAAACCACCAACTGTTGTGTTTACTCTGGTATGTTGTTGTATAAATAGAATGTGTGCAGGTTCTTCATGGCAAATATGGCTTTGACAGCATGAATTAGCTGAGGTTGTTCTGAGAACCAGCTATTATGCAAAACAGTAGATTATGGAGCTGTAAAGCAACATATAAATGAAATATGAAATATGTTATGCACTAAGATCTGATACCTGAATAGTAAAGTCCAATGTATTATAGTGTGTCCCATGCTGCATTGACTTGTGTTAACCTTTGCTTTCCAGATTCTATTATTTCAAAGGATTAATACACAGTACACTAACTGTCAGGCATGAATCTCAGGATTACAAGGTCAGACTGTCTAACCCACAGAGTATTAGGAAAAAAACAGTCAAACAAGAGACAGCAATACCCGAGTAGCTCAGTGTGATGAGAAATAGCCTTGTTGTTCATTTTAGCACACCCAGACACATTTCAAATCCAGGGAGTGGTACTGAGATGTGTGCATATATACACACTCAAGAAACCTTGAATATTTGTAGAAACAGTCAGATAGTGGCAACAGATATTTTCTCTATGGGTCTTACAGGTAAATAAATATTTGTAGAAGTTGCATGGAGGGTATATCAATACACTGTATATAATTGTCCCACTGTCCAACCCCATGCCTGCAAATGACAGCAGGATAGGTATATACACCATGTGCTATTCCTGACATGTACAAGCCACTTCCAGTAATGTAACCATAGTTCTCTCAGTCTGCCCCATACCATTACAGGTTGACAGTCTAACAGGTATGTATGTGCTACAGTAACTATGGGCCATAGGTAGATGTAAAGTGAGAACAGATCTGTAGAGTACTGAGCAATACTGTTGTGTAAAATAGAAGCCCATACAGTTGTTAATGGACTTTTCTCTCTCCACCCCTCATCTGCATCAATAATTATTATTCATATACTATGGGTATATTGTTTTCAAAACCTATTGCTGGAACATGTGTTCTATTATTGTTCCTATATTTAATTGGTTGCATATTAACATACCTTGTTCAAATACCATTACTGGTGACCTGTTGCCATCAAAGTAACCTGCATGATGTTAAAATGCTTACTGTTGTTCCATTTATGAATGTGTTCTGTTTGCTATGCAACTGTTTCACATCTGTTGGTTTGGGTTAATTGGAACACCCACGCATGCTGTTATAACTAATTTTGAACTGTTTTCTTTATGACTAACCAATATATCTTGGAAAACTGCAACACCATAGCACATTTGGGAAGGAAGATCCTGGTGGATCCGCCTGGCCTACCTCATCTGGCCATGGATGTGGGCACCAGCATGTCTGGGACCCAACCTGGTACATCCTCCTCTGCTGGTCCTGCACCACCTTTGGGTGGATCCACCTCAGGGGACAAGGCCTGTCTCTACCTGGGCACAGGATCAGAGAGGAGCATGTCACCGACAACATGTTCCAGGGTATGGTGTGCAGCATCATCATCTGCTCCAAGTTGGATGGAAGGCTGAGCCAGATGAAGGGCCGTTTGGTGCACCTGGAGGGGCAGGCTGCCCCTGTTGTTCAGCCTCCAGCACAGCCACTTTCGGGGCCATGAAGGTGTAGTGGTGGACTGTCCATGGGTGGGGACCTCAGTCCCACTGTATTCATTTGGGGGCTCATGGGCCTCTGATTCCTAACCACCCTCCCTGTCCAAGGTGTTTACACCCTCATGTGTCATATACCTCCCCTGTATACTGTCTTGTGTGTCCTGTCTGTCTGCAAATGCAACCTATCTTACCCAACGTTCCTCCCCAAACATACATACAGCCCTTCCCAATGTCCCACTCTCACCTTAAAAAAAAGGGGGCATCTATCCCACAAAAAAAATCATTGCCCCATACATAACTCTACATTTTGCCTCCATGTCCAGTGACGTAAATCAATCTACACTCAAATTACTCTACAAATGTATGTTGCCAACATGCCTCCCTGTGGGGTGTGTGATGTTAAATTCCAAATTTTCTGCATCAGTCACAGCTGTTGCTACTGTAGAAATGTAGAGCTATGCTCCTTTCCTACACCCATCCTGCACATCCCTAGCTGCTTTTCCTAATGTTTTACCCCCTGCTTGCCCCAATTTCACCACTTTCCTATCACCCTTTTTTTCTTTTCTTTATTTAAAATTAGTATGGGTGTAAGCGGGAATAAGTGCCACTAAGTGAAGGTAAGAGGACTTGAGCTTCTCTTAGGTTCATAGGTTGGTACTAGGCTATCAGCCCTAGGGCCTATACAAGCCTAGCCATAACAATTCCCTGGCTATTTCTTCCCACACTATTTACTTCCCTAGACCCCTGTCTAGCAAAGCGACTGACGTGATCCCCGGGGTGAATTTCCTTTCTCCCATCCAATCTTCAAGGTTCCTTTTGAAGAGGGCCAAAGAGGCACTCTGCTTGACATGTATGGGCAGTCTTTTCCAGAGTATGGGGAGTCTCTAGGTCAGGAACCTATCCCTCCAGCATGTTTTGTTTATTGTGATGACAAGGTTTAGATCCCTGGAGCATGTGGTTCTGAGGGATTGGGATTTCTTTAAGTGTAGCATGTCCAACAGCTCTGGGTTTGACATGGCCTTGTATGTTAAGCAGAGATCGCCTCTGAGTAGATGATATGCGACAGAGTATAGCTGGAGTTTTTAAGGCAGTCAGCATAGGGCATCTGCTTTAGGCCTGTGATTCTTTTAGTGAGGTATTTCTGTGGTCTTTCCAGTTGTTGCAGATGTCTTGAGAGGTACATACCAAATGGGGCATTGTATTCTATAATGGGTCTAATGAGGGATGAGTACAGTGGGACAATGACCTCTTTTTCTGGATGAAAAGCCCTTAGTGATGAGGTGTGCCACATAGAAGGATTTCCTGACTGTTGTGGCGATGTGGTTATCGAAGGTGAGACCACTGTCTACCTGTGTCCCTAAGTCTCTTATCACACTTTTGGTGTTTAGTGTACTGCCACCTATGTGGTAATTCACAGGTACATGTTTTTTCCCAAAGGGGATAACTATACATTTCTTGGCATTGAGCTTGAGCCCATGGCTCTGGCACCAAGCATCTGTTTCTGTAAGGCCCTTTTGTAGAGTATCCACATCATTTGGAGATTCAATAATGGCTCCCAGTTTGCAGTCATCTGCGAACTTTGTTAGCCAGAGTCCCTTAGTGTTGGCCTGTACTTCAGAGAAGTAGATGTCAAACAAGAGCGATCCCAGGACTGAACCCTGAGGTACTCCACTTGTCACTTTTCTGGAGCTGGATTTGGAGTTGGCTACTATTACAGTGTGGGTTCTGTCAGTAAGTCAGTTGGCAACTCATTGGGTGATGTAGGGATTAATGCCCAGCTTAGTAAGTTTATCTATGATTCCAGAGTGGGGGATGGTGTCAAAGGCCTTGACGAGGTCTAGATAGGCTGTGTGGACCACCTTACCCTTGTCCATGACTCTGGAGACTGATTCGAAGAAGTCAATCAAGTTCAGGAGACAAGATTGGCCCTTCCCGAACCCAAACTGGGTAGGGTCCAGTGTTTGAAGGTTGCCAATGTCTTTGTTTATAAGTTTCATGATAATACGTTCCATGGCCTTGCAGATAAGGCTCATCAGACTGATGGGACAGTAGTTTCTGGGATCCAAGGTGGATCCCCCTTTGTGAAGTGGGATAACTGTAGCTCTGCACCACTCAGTGGGCACAAAACCTGAGGTGAGGCTATGATTAAACATGACACTTAGGTGATGTGCCAGTTCATATTATAGTTCATGTAGTACACAGCCTGGGATGTCATCTGGTCCCATGGATGCTGTATTCTTAGCTTTGGAGAGTGCGTTTTTTACCTGTGTGGTCGTTATTACTGGAATTTGGCAATCTTCCAGTATTGAGATGGGCCATTTAGGGGTTGAGAGGGGGGTGAAGTTGGCACTGAATCGATCTGCCCGGATATTGGCAATATCCTTGGGATCAGTATAGTTAATGCCATTCTGTTTTAGCTCAGAGCAGATCTGAGCATTGCCATTTAGATTCTTGACATAGTTATAGAATGCCTTGTGGCTGTCTTTGGAATTTTTGGCAATTTTACTTTCGTAACTAGCTTTGGAGGATCTTATGAGGGATCTCAGTTTCTTACTGAGGCTGATAAAGGAGTTTTATGCATCCTGGGATTTTCCTCTTTTCTGCAACAGTTTCTTCCTTTTGTTGTAAAGTTTGTTTAAGGCAGGGGACCACCAGATTGGCTTCCTTTTTTTGGAAAAGAGCATCTTGGTTCTATTTGGGATGGCATGATTCATGCATGAGTGGATGTGCTCATACAGTGCCTTAGTGTAGGATTCAGCAGTCGAATTAGCATTGCTTAGGTTTGCACCCATCTGAGCAAACCCGCTTACCACTACTTAAAAGTGGTTTAATCACTCTATCTTCATCAGCCCTTATTCTGCCCAGCAACAAAATAATCAGCCCTGCCATATCATGAACCCAGGACGCTGTGCTCTACAATCACAGCAATGTACCACTACACCATCTGAGCTAGGGGAATTTGTGATGCTTTTACAAACATATCATGCACTACAGAACATATCATGCACTACAGTATTTAACATAAGGGGAAAAATACACCATCCCTAGCAAGCCTTAAATCCAGGACCCTATGCATTCCAGTCACAGCAGGTACCACTACTCTACATGAGCTGTGAGAATTAGAAATGCTTCAGTAAATATATTGTGCAGGATGGTCATCCAAGATTAGGGAAAAACCTGTGGAATTAGTACTGCTTTATATATATATATATATATATATATATGGTAACAATGGCCAGATGTACATAACTCTCAACTGTACAGATTTCCACAAAATGTCCAGGGTGTGGGACCATATTTATGGCCTCTGCCTTGTAACACTTCTGGGAATCTGCTAAATCACTGGGATGATATTAGGAGTGAAATAATGATATACCATACCTCTGAACCTCTTACTGTAAGACATCTGGATAAAGCCTGACATACTTGGGGGACAGGGGGCCAAAAAGAGGGGCATATCTTACATAATAATGTTACAAACTGAAACAGTTGCTGGTGTTACAGGGTTTGTTGTAACATAACTTCTCTGAAGGATATGAAATCTGAAACGCAAATGGATGTCAACATTTAGTGACTTCAATCATCAAATTATCATACTGATTTCTCAAAAACAGAAACAGCCTGAGGAACAGACCAAATATAAGAGGCAAACCTCTGGGCATTCTGCAGAAATCTGGACAGTTGAGAGGTATGTCATAGACATATCACTGTCAGATGTCAAGTCACGTAGAAAATGCATGTCCAGACAAACCCTGTTAATCTAGCAATCTTTTAAGTGTATAACAGCAATACTTACTTACAATCTGTAAGTAATTCTGGAACTCTTTCCCCCATTTTGTTGGGCTTTCTCCACATTTCTTGTTCTAAGAGGTATTTCCACCTACTTTCTGTGAAGCTGTAGCCCCCACACCTCCATAATTTCCTCCTCACAAGCAAGGAAAAGGGGCAAGGCTCACATGAATGACTTAAGTATAGCACTGTGTTGCTATGGCACTGGCTAATGGAAAGACAACACAGCTGTTCTAGATGCAATTAGCAAGTGGGAGACACCAACTGGTGCACAGACCATCACCTGCTCATGAGAATTACCTACAAAAGGCAAGCTGCTGCCTATGCAAAACAGGTCTGAACCTTTCGACACAAAGACAGAATATGACTACACAAACCTAAACATTTGCATTATTCTGAGAAAACCCTTCAGCATCATAAGTTATGTCAATCAATTAAGCATGTAATGGAATGCAGAAGGGGGGATGCAATAACGTGAAATAGAAAGTTAAACAATAGGTCTTAACAAGACTTGCTGTACTCACATGTTTCTATCCAGCACCTACGGCCATTCCTGCTGGCCCTGTCTGCATTGACAGACACCACAGCTCTGGCCCCTGAGTTACCCCAGCAAAGGTCAGCTCACATATGACTACTACTGGAGTGTCTGTTCCAATACTGACTGTGACACTGCTAGGCCAGCTACCTGGGATGTTGTAAATATTCATATGTTACCTGTGAATGCTACTGTGATACACATGCTTGTCTTACAAATGTAAGGGACCTATATAGGGTATGTGCATATTAAACAACTGGCACAGAAGTGTGTGTTGAACTGTATGTTATATACTGAGCTCATACCTTTCAACTGTCCAGAGTTTTGCAGACTGACCACATGCTTGCCTCATATTTGTAGTCAATGCCTCATACAGTTGTGTTTTGTCTGGCAAATCACTGGCAACCCAGTAAAGACTGAAGTCATAACATAATAACATACATTTGAATGTCAGATGTCATATCCTTCAGAGTATTCTTGTGAATATGAAGCTGTCTTTGCTAGCAACTAAGTGTATTACAGCTAGATTTATAAAGTGTCACTGTTTACTTGACTTTGTCCCCCACTGATGTGTGCCTTTGTCCAGATGTCTTGCTCTAACAAGAGCTAGGAGTCTTAGCATGAAACTAGTGTCATTGCAAGCATACCTTGTCCTGGAGGATGCTGACATTGTGCAGTCACTGAATCCTGGTTTGAAGCTGTGGAGAGCACACTAACCTTGCCAGGTAACTCATCCTACCATACTTTTAGACCCCAAATAGAGGACTACAAAGCCAAAGGAGGTGGAGTTTTAAACTTCATAGTACACATACACACCTTCAGGCTGGTCAAACAGTATGACACATGGGAGACATCCCAAGTGCAGTTAACAGTTGACAAAACACCTGTTCAAATCATAGCTAGCAAGACCTCCAACCATGAACCAGAACACCCGCTACACCTATCTGGACAAGCTCGAATCTGTCAAGATTCAACCCTTTACCCTGGTCCTGGGTGACTTTAACTACCCACCCATAGTGTGCATGACCTATTCTACCTGAACATGAACACACAGAGATTCCTTGGCTTTGCCAATGCCAATGCATTGGATCAGCTGGTCCATACCACTACAACAGGTGGAAATATCCTGTACCTGGTCCTAACCAACATGAGTAGCCACTGTGCCATCCTCCTTGGTAGGATCTGACCAAATAGCCATCACTTTTGAGGTCACCATCTCCCCTGCTCCCCTGTCAGGGTCAAACAAAAAACACTTTTCAAAACTGACTATAAATCTCCTCAGAGCAGTTATAAGTAGCTTTACAGCCACCATCCCATCAGTTGGAATTATCAGTAGTTTCCAAGCTTACACCACAAATACTATGCGAGCACCTACATACCTGCATGGATTCAGCAATACCTGACAGGACAAAATCATCTCCCTCAAGGTAGGGTAAACCTCTGTGGTGGACAGTAGAAATACACAAATTCCATAATAGGTGGATATAATTGCTGGACAGGGCCAAGAAGGAGCAGGTGCCAAATTGGAAGCAATGTCACCTTTGTCTGAGCAAGCAAATGATGTTACAGGTGAATTATCCTAAGGCTAACTGTGAGTGCAAAGTGGACACATCCACCAAGGCCAATCACAAGGCCTTCCTCAGATATGTCTGCAATCTCAGAGGCAACACCCAAATCTGCTCCATAGTGGTGGTCAGTAACACCACATACACATACGGCATAGATATAGCCAACCTGCTGCAGACAGGTTAAGTGTAAACATCACCCCCACGTCCCCCCATCAGTACACATGGACATGCACAGCACCTGCCCCCCTCCCTTCATCATCAGGAAGCAGGTCCCTAATGCCCTCTCAAAGGCAACAAACTGAAGTCTCTATGGGGCCTGATACCATCCCTGACTGCATCCTACATGAACACAGGCATGAGCTCTCAGCTCCATTACACACTGTAGTCAACCAAAGCCTGAGCACCTATGTCATCTCATCTGCACAGAGGACAGCCACTGCCGTCCCTCTACACAAAGGTGGAGCAATCCACTGACCCAGACAATTATATGCACATCAGCCTAACTAGCCTGATCTGCAAGAGCATGGAAGCCATTATCAAGGACCTTATAAACAGACCGCACAGTGTGGTATTGTCAAGGTGAGATCAGGCCTGTTAAATCTGGTTGACTTCTTTGAAGCGGTCAACAAACACAAGGATGAGGGGAAGATGGTGCACACTGCCTAGCTTCACCTAGCCCAAACCTCTGACAACAATCCCCAGTCAGCCACAAAACATAAGCCTACACATTTAGGCATCAACCTGTATGTTACCAGATGGGTAGCTAACTGGCTCAGTGATAATACCCACTCAGTCAAAGTAGTGGAAGCCACTTCTAGTAGTAGACCTTTACAGAGTGATGTACCCAAAGGATTGGTCTGGGGGCCTTTACTGTTTGAGATATATGTTTCTAAGTTACAAGACAAAACAGTGGTCTGTGGCTGACCAGGTGTACAGATGACTGAAAGCTGGCCACTGTCTTACATTCCCCTAGTGATGTGAGCATCCTCCAAGAGGCCCTTACCTGACTGGTGCCAGAAGTATTGCCTCAAACTGAATACCAGAAGATCCATAATTGTCCCTGTTGTGCTAGATGTCATCCACGCTAATTATGACAGTAATAACAATGTACTAAGCATGCAATCAGGTGTGAGGTGACTTGTGCACCAAGGTTGATAGCAACCTGACAGTTTCCCACCACGATGGCACCATTGTACAGAAGGCTGTCTACATGGCCCCACTCACAAATATGGGTATGTCATCCAGAAAACAGGAGTCCGCAACATTCCTGTACTTCACCCTTATCAGATGCATTACTGAGTACAATGGCTCCTTTGCCATGTACCTTGCCAAGCAAATGCAGCAGTTGCAGAGATCACAGAGGTTCCTGACCAGGCAAATCCAGGGTCTGCAACACCTATCCTATAAAGATAGGCTGAAAGCCCTGTCCCTGTACTCAGTCTCATACAGACTGATCATAGGCAACCTGTGTCTGACATACAAGGCTATTTCCAAACCAGCCTTGATGGTGTTTCTGCATATCTGTAAGATAAACCTCACTCACGCAACCCACACTCAAGGCTCTCACCTGGTCTGTGACATGAATAGAACTTGTGGGTGGGATAGTTTAATGTCCCACACAATACACTGTCTGTAAAATACACTCCCTCCCCATATCTAGCAGAATGCCTCTATAGCCCTCTTGCAGAAGAAGCTGGACAACTGCATGGGGAATGGAAAAGACACCCCTGGGATCCTGTGTGTGTTCCAGTTGGACAGGAGAAACAGGTGCTGACTTTGAAGGGACATGGGCAAAACTCTGGGATAGGCTTATGGGGGCATCCAGGCCAGTAGCCTAGTATCACCCTATGAACCTATGCACCTAGTACTTTACATGTTTCCTGTATGTATTGCAGACTGTCCTACAATGTTGTCTGAAATGAATCCCTGTGAGTCTGAACTGTGTAAGTATTGCATTAATAGAGTATTCTCTTGTTCCCTCATTAGTTATTATCACATATCGTTAAACCTTGCCATTGTGTCTGGACTGTATAGCAGAAAGTCAGCTCTTACAGTACTTGCATATGCACTTGTTGACCCTGTATAGCTCACTCCAATAGCCTTGGTCTTGGTCTCACTTACCATTCTGCTAATAGGCTAATCACACAGTAGGATTTTCACCCTTTGTTGAGGCCTTACAGTAGCCGTTAAAGAGATGGATTGTGGCAGTCATAACTACAGTAAAGTCTGACATGAAGGCCCCATAGGTAGCAAAGCTGTGCCAGACTTTACCAGGAGTGTTTGTGTGTGTGTGTGTGTGTGTGTGTGTGTGTGTGTGTGTGTGTGTGTGTGTGCGTGTGTGTGTGTGTGTGTGTGTGTGTGTGTGTGTGTGTGTGTGTGTGTGTGTGTGTGTGTGTATCAACAAACATTATACTGCAGGGTATTAATTTACATATGTTGTCTTCCTCTTGCAAGTTAACATGGGAGTTGGTCTCCCACCCCCCCTCACAACCTGATGTCAGTGTCTTCGCGGACTCTGATGATGATGGTGGTCATAGTGAGGCAGAGGTGGGGTTGTCATGGCTGAATCTGTGCCATTGGTTCATATTCCACTTTCACCCACAATGTCCCCATACACAGTCAGTATGCCCACACATACCCAGTGCCCAGCAGCCATTGATAATGAACAGTTGGAGGGTGGTGGCATGGAACAGGCTACTGTGGTGACTATGGCAATTGTGAGTGCAGACATTAGCCATAGCCAGACAGCAGGCAAAGTCACACAGAGGCAGATGGACAGGGGTGCTCAACAGAGGACTGCTGCCCATCAAGCCCCTGTCACAAGTGTCACAGAAGATGTCACCAGATGCATGTTATGGTCCGTCATGGAAGCACAGGTGCACAGGTATGTACTGATCTCAACACCAGACAGATTCTCAGGGTCATGAATGCAGCACTTCCTGCCATGCATGACAACCTCCACGGCATTTGTGATGCTGTATGTCATTTTGCTGATGTCGTGGATAGACAGTGGGGTGAGACATTGTCACTGCTCGACCATGCAATGTCTGTGCTTGAGATGTGGTGGGAGTAGGGTGTTGGCCATGTGGATGTAGGTCAGCAACAAGATCAGCTGAGATCCCATGTGGACGTGCACATTCACATTACCATAGTGGCAGTGCCACCAGCATTACTGAAGGGAGGGTGCTGTACACACCACACCGGAGCAGGACATGGGCACATGGTCCTGGCCAGTTCCATCAAGGACGTGGATCCAGCAGACAGCAGTCACCATTGGGGAGTAATACTACATCTGGCCTTGGGCCTGGTAGTGTCAATGAAACTCCTGGCAGAACCAGTACCCGTGTCCCTGGCGAGAGACAGTGAGCTGTACATCCTTCCATGTATGGCCATGGCTGTCCAACATAGCCCTGTGTAGGGCATCCACATGGCTTGATTGTGTGCATGCAAATACTCACACATCTCTGTCTCAGGCCAGTCACCAGCAGACATGCACAGCTCCTCTGCATGGCCCAGTTGAACATCACTCCTCCAGGCACACACACACACACACACACACACACACACACACACACACACACACACACACACACACACACACACACACACACAAACATACACACACACACATGATGTCAACCATATGGCCCAGCCTAGGCCTCTGGCAATCCCACACTACACCCTATGCATGTGTTGTACCTATGCCACATCCCTGTTATCCATACCATCGATGCAGGGACATGCTAATATAGGTCTGATCCATAGGGTGAATATAGTACAGTGTAGTAATGTAATGCTGTGTAAGGTGCTGTCTGCTGGTGATAGTTTTTGGTACACATCAAAGTGTATGCACCTTTTTAGCCATGATGCATTATTGCTGTTAGTACTGCTGACTGACTGTCATGTTATGTACTGTATTCTGCTTTTTTTCCAGGTGTCTGTGTGTCTGCAGGTTGTGGGCCTGCTGACAGTAGTAATGATGAGTATGGCAACGTGGAAACACAGTGACCTTTCATGCTGGTAGTGGACACAGAGTCATAGTCCTGTACATGGGGCAGCTGTTGAAGGGATGAGCACAGCCCCTACCTGCACAGTCTTACAAATGATAATGCTAGATACATAACACAAATATCACTGAGTTAATGTAGTGTTGCAGTGTCTGCCACTACTATTCAAGTGGGTGACAATTGCAGGGGCTGTTAGGATTGCCAATAGTGGGTTCAGAGGTCCTTAACATGGTAGAGCCATCTGATGCACACACGCACACACACACACACAAACACACACACACACACTACTGCATGGGGGCATGCATTGAAACACACATGCACATAGAGTTGACACTTCTCAGAGTAGATGACATACCCATCTATTTATGTACAATACACAGTGATACGACCATTGCATGCACCACAGTGGCTTTGTGTTAGATATGTGTAAATGTGCTTGTAAGATGGATGACATCTGTATGGGCTGAAACTTGGTTGACAATGGTAGAGTTCATAGAGTGTAAGAGGCACACAAAATGGTATATCCATCACATACACACAGTAAAGACAGCCACAGGGGATGTGCATACAGAAACACATACACAGTTGCCAATAGACATATTAGTAACCCTACGTATCCACTTGTATGTACTATAGTACTACATACACATGACATGCTCCACATAGATTATATGCCTGGGACATAACACATAACCTCTTACAACAAATAATCTTGCGAATGCCTTCATGGATGTTGGGATAACCCACCAGAAATAGTGAGTTGTCTCATCTACTGCTCCTACAAACCTGGACAAGTGATAGAGTGACAGACTTTGTATCAGAATGATGTGTCAGTCAGGTACGATGCCTGATGCTGGTATGTGTGTTACTATGGTAATGGTGACATATTTGGCAATGATATATTAGGAATGCTCATTGTTAGAAGACACAGACCACATATAGGTTGCAAACATCTTGATATTCCATGTACATTTGTACAGATTACTGGTATGGGCTGTACAGTGTTACACGGTGTTTGTGAGGCAGATGCCATTAACAGGCTCTTTAAAGTAATGTCATGCGTAGGGGGTCAACAGGCCTTAAAATTGTATTACCTACACCCACAAGGGGTACGCTTCATACACACTACTATAGTTGTCAGTATTGAGATTAGAAGCGCTATTTCTGCTGCAGTATTACACAGTTAGTGCACACACCACAGAGCTTAGAAGGCTGATAAGTGTATACAGGTACTTCTAAGGTGAATTACATCAGCAGGCCTTGTAAAGTAGGGCAATGGGAAGTATACTGGATGGTACATGCCTCAAAATGGTATAACCCACACCCCCAGAGGATATGATACTCCCCCAAATACACACACACAAGGAGGATATGATACACACACACACACACACACGCACACACACACACACACACACACACACACACACACACACACACACACACACACACACACACACACACACACACACACACACACACACACACACACACACACACACAGTATCACAGTTACCAGTATTGAGTTTAGAACCCCTACCTATCTAGTAATGAGTACTACAGTGTTATGCAGTTATCACATGTGCCACAGAGTTTATAGGGTTTAACAGTGCCCCATGGTATGTCTAAGGTGAATTACATCAAGAGCCCTTGTAAAGTATGGCAATGGGAAAGGTACTGGGTGGGAAAGGCATCAAAATACCTTACCCTACAAACATACACACTTACAAACACCTTTATAGACACACACACACACGCGCACACATGCACACACACACACACACACACACACACACACACACACACACACACACACACACACACACACACACACACACACAATTTGCCAGAACTGAGAGTAGAACCCATGCCTATCTCGTTATTTGTACTATACTGTTATGTAGTTATTACACACACCGTGGACCTTAAAGGGTTAAGGGCTGTACAAGGGTACTTCTAAGGGGAATGACATCAGCAGGACTGCTATAGTAGGGCACTGGGAAGTGCAGTGGGTGGGAATCGTCTAAAACTGTTTCCTCTACAAACAAACACACACACTTGCCAGGGCTGAGATTATAACCCCTACCTATTTAGCTATTTCTACTATAATGTTATGCAGTTATCGCATGCACTACTGAGCTTATAGGACTGACAAGTGTTCAACGGTACTTCTAAGGTGAATGACATCAGCAGATCCTGTGAACTATGGCAATGGGAAGTGTATTGAGTGGGAACGGCCTCTTAATAGTTAAACCTACAGACACACATGCACACACACGCACACACGCACACACAGACACACACACACACACACACACACACACACACACACACACACACACACACACACACACACACACACACACACACACACACACAAAGGCAGGTGATGTGATATTACAACCCCCACCTCAGTACTATTACACAATGGAGCTTACCTTCATGCTGGCATGTGCGACTGGTTATGACTGGTATGCCACTGTCCACAGCAAGACATCACTCTATGCCATTCAGGGTATCCCTGTGGATGACTTACTATCTGTGTGTGTCTCCCTATGTCTTTCTCTCTCTATCACTGTTTGTCTCTCTCTTCCCTACGTCTATGTGTGTGCATGCTTGACATATTGTTATATGTTTCCCATATATATGTCTGAATATCACACACAACAGATGGAGATATATCACATATGGGCCACCTACAGCTAGCTGAGGGTAGTCCTGTCTGATGGGTGTGTGTAGAGACAGTTAAGGTGTACATAGCTGTCTGTATGCAAAGACATATATGCACAATACATTTATATAGTCCGATGTGGGTTCCAACATGGGCTGTGATTCTCTGAGTGTAGGAACATGCCCAGTATGACCTTCTATTGTAAGAGTGGGACGTCATTCCAGAGGTAGTTGTACTCTGGTCTGGGGTTTTGTGTGTGACAGGCATACCTCTCAAAAGTAAATAGGAAGTTGCTAGAGGTACAGGGTTTGTTTTAGCAGACATTTTCTGACATATCTGACATCTGACACTGAAATGTATTGTGTCATTACCTAGTGACAGACATCCTCAGATAATCACAGTGCTTTACCAGAGAAATACAAGATGTATGGTGCACAGACCAATATTATGAGCCAAACTATTAGACATTCTTGCCAAATTCAGACAGTTGAGAGGTGTGGCTACAGATTATTGTCTGATGAAGCTGTGTAAACAGTCCAGCAAATTGGTGATATGCTGACTGGGATCTCCTGCTTGTGTGGTATTCTTCTTACCTGAAAAGTCATATCCTGGTGTGGCCATACCTGTCAACTGTACATTTTTTTTGCAGATTGTCCAGATGTTTGTCTAGATGTTTCATCCAGTCTACATAGACTTGTGTTTTTATGGCATGTTAGTTGCAAATAATTAAAGACTGAAATTACAAAATAATGACAGGCATTAGTGTTTCAGACTTCATAACCATCAGACAATTCCTGCTAATGCAAAACCAATTATTCTACCAACTTTCTTAGTTTGTAAGAGCAATATTTACAACACATGCCTATCACTGGGCCTTTATCCCACTTTTATTTATGACCGTGTCTAGATGTCTTGCTGTCAGAGATTGAGAGGTATGGGTGTGGGTACAGAGTGCATTCTACTGAGCAGAAATGTCCATTATATGTGTGGCATATTCCACATAACACTGTGACTTCCAGGTATGAGAGTGGCAGAGCAGTACAGAGTAATGTGGTGAGCCACTGGCAGACATTTGTGCATAGGTTGATAGGCTGATATGACATTAGTAGGCTATTGGCCCTGAAGCCCTTATAACCCATGCAGAAGAGAGTGTAGCCCATGTTAAGACATGTCAGCACCCTGAGCTGTATTTTCTGTTTCCCATGCATTTATACACAGAACACATCACTAAGGGTATTGAGGCACTTGGCTTCATGTGGACAGGGAGTGTATTCCACAGATGGAGGATTATGTGGGACACATATCCGTCACACCAACAAGCCGTACTGATATCACAGACCAGGTTGATGCTTTGCCTACAGGTTGATCGAGTGGGCCTTGACTTCCAGATGTGCAACAGTCCCATTAAGGCAGGGTCTGGATTGCTTTGTATACCAGACAGGGGTCACCTCAGCAGAGTCTGTATGGAATGGAGTAGAGGGACAGTGCTGTTAGCCGATCTATGTAGGGTAGGTGTTTGTGGTCCTGCATTCTCCCGATGGGGAACTTTTGTGGTCTTTCCAGCTGCTGCATGTGCTTTGTGAGGTACACGCCAAATGGGGCATTGAGCAAAATAATTGGCCTCATAAAGTTAGCATACATGGCTCTTATGACTTCTTTGTCCCTGGATAGGATACCCTTACATTTGAGTTGTCTCATCTATGAAGCTTTCTGTACAACAGGAGCAACATGGTGCTCAGACATCAGGTTGCTATCAACCAGGTTGGCCAACTGTCTCACTACTAATTGTGCATGTAGGACATTATTGTTACTGTGATACTATGTGGGAACATAAGTCTCCCTGAAGGGGATGATGATTCATCAGCAGGCATTCAGCTTGAGGACATGTTTCTGGCATCAGGCATTTGTTTTGGTGTGAACCTCTTGTCGGGCATCCACATCACTTTGGGTATTGATGACTGTTCCCGGCTAGCAGTCATCTGCCAACTTTGGTCAGCCATGGGTCAGTGTTTTTGGCCTGCACCTCAGGGAAGTATATCCCATGTACCAGAAGCCCCCAGACCAACCTCTGGGGTATGCTACTCATTACAGGAGTACTGTTTCAGCTGGCTACCACTATTATGATTATGTGGGTTCTATCAATGAACCAGTTTGATACCTATCCAGTAACATATGGATTGCTGCTTAGTTGATAGAGTTCATGTACCATGGGCAAGTGGGGAAGGTGTGTAAAGCTTCAGCCAGGTCACGGTGGCCAGAGTGCACCATCTTTCCCTCATCCATGCCTTTGTTGGCTGCCTCAGGGAAGTCATCCAGATTTCACTGGCATACCTCCCCTGAGGATGACAGACTGTGTAGGGTAATGTATTTGGATTTTGCCAAAGTCCCTGTTAATGTGATCCACAATAATCCATTGCATGGCCTTGTGGATCAAGCTAGTTAGGCTGATGGGTCTTTCATTTCCTGGATAAGTGAACACTCCCTCTTGGTGTAAAGGAATGACAGCAGCTGTCCACCACTCAGCTGTGACATAGACAGTACTCTGGCATGTAAGGTGTGTAATGATGCTGCCAGTTCATACCTGGATTCATGTAGTTTGCAGCCTGGGATGTATTTAGGTCCCATGGAGGCTGTCCTCTTGACTTTGAAAGGGCGGTGATGCCCTGCTTCCTAGTGATAATGTCTGGGTGTTCAGGTACTGGGGAAGTCCTGCTTTCCTTATGGGCGGGGGAGACATTTCCACTGAATCTGTCAGCCAATGGAGTGGCTATATCTACAACATTTGTGTATGTGGTGTCCTTGACCACCTGTTCTGCACAGATCTGGGTGCTTCCTTTAGGAATGCAGACATATGTGAGGAAGTCCTTATGATTGTCCATCTTAGATGTGGGCAATTTGGACTCAGAGTTGCCTTTAGTGGATTTCACTGGTGCTCTTATTATTATTTATTTTCAGTTTGTTTGCCAGGATCATCCATTGGGCCACGAGGAGCCTGTTTTCAGTGGAGTCCTGGGGAGAAAAGCTCCAGAGAAGTACAAAATACACTCTTATTTGTTTGTTCAGGCTAAGGGGTGATTACTTCCAATTGTGCACCTGCTCCTTCTTGGTCCTGGACAGAAATGTTATCCTTTTGGTATATAGTTACTTTATTGCAGATGTTTGCATACAGGTTTACTCTCCCTTGCAGACAGTGATGTTGTCCTGTCAAGTATTCCTGATTCCGTGCATCTCTATCTATATGCTGGCATGATAGATTTGTGTACATTCAGAAGTTGGTACCTGTTTCTCTACAAGGGTAGGTGGCTGTTCAGATGTTTATACCATCCCTCAGGTGGTTGTGATCAGCTTGTGGGACACTTTCCTTTTACCAAAGCTAGAGGTGGGTCAGGAGAGATGGTGATATGACATGTGACCACTTTTCTGTCGGATCTTGCCTGGGAGGATGATACCGTAGGGGTACTGCAGTGGTTGATCATGTTGGTTACTGCCAAGTCCTGCATAGGTATCACATCTTGAGGGGGTATCAAGTGGCTGTCCTAAGGATGTATCATTGATAATATAGGGGAATCTCTGTGCATTTCTGTTCTGGCATGGTTGGATTCCCAATCACTGTTTGGGTAATATACGTCAGCCAGAATCAGGGTGAAGGGTGGAATCTTGATATATTTGTAGAGGGCAAGATATGTGGGGTGGGTGTCCTGAATCCGATATGTTGGCCTGTAGCTACGTATAATTTGCATAGGGGTCTTGCCAACAGTTGGCTTCACTTAGAGTGTATCATGTGTGTTAGACTGTTTGACAGCCTGGAGGTATGTGTCTGTCTAATATATAGGTTCATAGGTTCATAGGTTTATACTAGGCTATCTGCCCTAAGGCATTTATAAGCTTCAGCCCAGTAGCCATTGTGGCTTACTTATATGAAAAAAAATAAAAAATACATTAGTTTGTTTGTGCCTTGTCCAGCAAAGCAGTGACACAGAGATTCCTGATTTTAAACTCACCATCCATCCACAGGTCTAGATTTCTTCTGAACAGAGTCAGCAGCGAGGCTCTGCCTCACATGGACGATTTATTTATCACACAGCATAGGGAGTCTCTGATAAATCCTATCCTCCAGCCACCCGCTATTTATATCCGCAGGCATCCAAGGTTAGGTTTAAGCTTCTAGTGGTTTTGTGGATTTGGATTTTTGAGGTTGGAGCATGTCCATTACGGCGGGTTGGACATGATTGGCTTGTATCTTGGCACATGTCACCTCTGAACGGTATGCTACTGATGAGCTGGTTTTGAGTCAATTGGCTGCATATGACAGATTCAGGAGTTCTTTTATCTTTGTTTTTGAATCCCTTTTGGGTTTCCAATTGCCCAGATGTCAGGTGAGATACATCCCGAATGGGGCATTGTACTCATTGTGAGATACATCCCGAATAGACGTTGATGACCCTACCAGGCCTAGATGAATGTGAAGATCTGGATGTGAATGGCACGATGGGGATGAGGCAATGTAAACTTTATTTTAGTGGAGTGTCAAAATGAGTGACTTTGTCAAGGCGTCCCCGCGGTCCCTGATAACCCACCTTGGTGTGTGGATTGCCACCTATATGGTAGCCTGGTGGATTGCCACCTTTATTAGGGCTATGATTTATATTTTTTTTTTAACTTATATTTTTTTTTGGCACCAGCCATCTGGCTACGCATTCTCCCTTCTTAAACTCATCCGTCCGTGAATTCACTTCCCCACTCCGGGCACGTGTCCTTTGCAGCGCCCACTTGCAGTCGTCTGCCAAAGTTGTCCCATGTTGGCCCTTACCTCTGAGAAGCTAGATGCCAGTACTTCCACACAAGTAGGGGACACACTTAATAGGGGGTTTATATGAGCCCACTTAGACCCGGCTTATATATATATATTATATATATATATTATATATATATCTATATTTCACCTCCTTTGGCTTTGCTGCCCACATTTTGGGGTTTGGCTGTGGGATAGGATGAATGATCAGGTAAGGATGGGTTTCTCTCCATGGCTGTGGGCCAGTTTTCTGTGAGTGCACAAATGTCACCATCTTCCAGGGTTACAACTGCTTGCAATGAGTGCATTTTCCTGTTTAGACTCCTACTGCTTACCAGTATGGCCCCTTTAATTTGCATTTCGTTGAGTCTTTTATGTTGGTAGTATGGACTCCATGACCTTCCCTACAAAGGCACTATGGGGTGGCAAGGCCCTTTGCCGGAGGCCTGAAGGCCAAGTGAGACAGATGTAGGCCATCTCTATCAAGGCAGTGTGGTCTGTCAATCATATATTCCCAGGTTGCTAGGCAGTGGATCACCCTGGGATGACACCAGTGAGGGAGCCAAGTGTTACTTACACTCATTTTCTGTTTATATTGAGCTATCATTCTGGTTGACGACAGACTACTGCTTAAGGCTAAGGACATGCCTGCACTGGACACATATTCAGCAAGCTGAATCATGTCTGTCTTCCTATAGACCAGGGAGGTACATATGGCATCATTCACACTGCCATGGACAAGGTCTGAAAGATACTTGTACCTGTTGTGAGGTGACTTGAGTGCATGTATGATGTGACAGATTATGGCACCTGAGAAACAAGTGGCCGTGACTTTCTCCTTATCCTGCCTGGCGAGAGGCACATCTGTGTGTCTCCCAGTGGAGTCTTCTATGAGTAATATGTTGGGTGTATGGTAAGGCCTTAGTGTTTGCAAGACACTGGTGTGTGGAGTCTGCATGGTCTGTGGTGTGTAGGTTATTGGAGTTCTCATATGTTTTTACCTCTGAGGTGTCCTTTGTTTGGGTTTTTGTTTTGTTGCAGACCTCCAACATGGGTGTATGTTGTGTATTTGCAGGTGATGTTTACTGACTCCATACACTGCATGGCACTTATGTTACTGCACACTTTGTTCTGGTGTGCACATTTTCCATTTGTCTGGCCAGTGGTTCCCCTTATGTGTGTCTCTTTGTCCTTCTGTAATCCAGTCACAGGCTTTGCCCACAGTGGCTGCTGTTATGTAGTTGTAATTCTGGTGTGAGTGGGGTAAATGCTGTAACATCACACACAAGGTTATGGACTTCACACCTCTAAGTGTACCTATTTAGCAGGTTGTCCAGCATTGCAACACTACATTTGCTGTGGTCCTCAGACGGTTTGTGTTGCTATATGTTATTGTGAGGCTACTTGTTGCCCTAGCTGTCAAATTGTCATAGACTGACATCTGGGCAGGCCCATATATGACAGTCGGACAAAGGCCCACACATGGGGACAGGGTGTTAATACTGTTCTGCCAAACATAGACAGTTGGGAGACCAGTTTGGTATTTACTTGCTTTCTCTTATGGGTATGACATCTGCTTCCCCACTGTCTGCCATTGATGTTTTGACATGACCCTTTCTTGTTTTGCAAATTGTTGGCAGGCAAATGCAATGTTAGGACAAGCAGAACAGATATACAAGGCATACTTGTGCTCCATCTGTGACAACCTGTAATTCCAGGGTTATGGATATTGGCTAGTGCCATGTTGACAGTGCTAACACAGTTAGTTAGCAGCCTTTTATAACCTGGCAGTACACTGACCTTCAGATACCTGCTGTCCTACTAGGCACCATACCGCCCAACATTTTAGACCCAGACATCTAGACAAAGCCATAAGTAATTTGGCGACAAAGGCCTACATGTAGGGACTATTGTGAACTATTGACCTTACAAACCTAGAAAGGTGATACAATAAAAGGTTTTGCATCAGCATGCATTTTCCTAAAGGGTATGAAGTCTGAAACTACAATCTGTCATTATTTTTTAACTTTAGTTTCTTGTGATTTGCCAGTGGTTTGCCAGAAAACCACAATTTCATGATAAAGAGAGCATAAATGTGATGCAAACCTCTCGACATTCTACAAAAAGTCTGTACAGTTGAGAGGTATGGTAGGCACTGTGTAGGTTACTCTGAGCTGTGTGCTGTCCATATGTGTGGCCTCCTGTTCCCGAACTGTTCAGCTTTCCTGCAGTAACAGATATTGATGTCTGGACAGTGTGTACAACTCCTACTGTAGCTGTATTTGACATGCAAAATAGTTGGCACTGGAGTTCTTCGAACATGGACCCTGTCAACCCCAGTACTGTACCTAGGCCAATAAGACACGGCAGCCAGGACTAAGTGCAGGCCACATACTGACAGTAATGAAGACACATATACATACCTCATTGACCCCTGCATATTGTGGACATGCAACAAGTTATCAAGTTGATTGGGACAGCCCTGAGAATGTGTGCTCTGCTGCTAATTCCCTACAAACATTACAGTTACTGCATTTCTGTTGTGACATGGGGTTTGTGGGGGCACACCTGTCAACTGTCCACATTTGCTCAGACTGTGCTGATGTTCCCTTTACAGTTTGGTTCCATTTAGCATAGTATTGTGCCTGTATTGGGGACTACAGGCATATCACTAAAGACCACAGGTTAGATTATGGCAGACATTTGGGTTTCAGACTTCTTACCCTTCAGAGCCTTACTGCAACTGCCAGACCTGTTGTGATATCACTGTTTAAGTCTGTATGGGAATATTTCATCACTGTTCCCATTTGTGGGCCTTTGCCAGACATTTATATTTTTCTATGGCTGACCTGCTGGATGAGGCTGAGGGGTGAGGATAGGACCCTCACATTGACATCCATGCATGTGACCTATGACTCCCCCAGTTAGTTAGCCCCCCACATACACTGCAGTGAGATTTGTCACCTAGGGGACTACTGCATACTCTGGGGAAGCCAATATTGGGCAGACATTTCCTGTTGTCCCACATAGCTGTCAGTTGTCTGCTGTTATCCTGGTAGGCCATCCTATTCCCTTGCATGCATGCAGTGATACCATAGCTATGCTACCACAATGTATTACGCCATTCATTTATTGTTAAGAAGACTGACTTACCTTTTGCCTCCAGCAGTTGTGAGGATGGTGCTTGACAGCTGGCTCTGTCAGATGCATGCAGTACACAGCCTGTACATGGTAAGATACAGGTAGTGTGATGTGTGTGGCATCCTTTTCACTGTGTGTGCAAGTCAGTGAGAGGTGTCAGCTCCTGGGTCCCTACAGTGGCAGTGTGTGTGCTATGCATTCCCTCTTTGCCAAGGCCTGGGCATAGTGGGCATCCCTCCATCTACCTACAGGAGCAGGCTCAGGGGGTTCCTCTTCCGAGTCCCCCATGCCTGTGGGGGCCTTGGCAATGGTGGAGGGCTGTGTGGCTCTTCCCTGGGATGTTCCTGCCGCAGCTGTTTCCACAGGATCATATTGTGTAGCATGGCACATACTATGAACATGTGTGCACATGTGGCTAGGGAGTACTGCAGGGCTCCACCAGATATGTCAAGGCAGTGGAACCGTGACTTGAGCATCCCAAACACACACTCTATAATGTTCCTGGTTTGTGCGTGTGCCTCATTATGGAATTCTTCAGTGTGTGTGTGTGTGTGTGTGTGTGTGTGTGTGTGTGTGTGTGTGTGTGTGTGTGTGTGTGCATTTCTGATGGGTGTCATCATCCATGGCTTCAGTGCATAGCCAGCACCCCCCACCAGATGGCCATATGGGATGTCCCCACCTGGCAAATTCCTGGTGCAGCTGTGAGGCATGCCAGCTATGGGAGTCGTGATAACTGCCAGGGCTGCCAGCACACACATTCATGATGCACATGACCTGGCAGTTGATGGAGTAATAGCCCTTGTGGTTGACATAGACTCTACCCTCTTCACCAGGTGGTGCCTTGATGTGGATGTGCATGCAGTCTATGGCACCCAGTATGTCTGGGTAGTCTGCTGCATGGTGGAAGAGATGCATATTTCTGTTCCTCTCCTCACAGATGCTGGAGAAATATATGTGCTCACCAGCATGTGTTCACATGACATCCAGGAACTGGTGGAATACCCTGGATGTAGATGCCTGTTAGACCCCCATGATGTCCCCAATAGGTCTTTGGAAGGTACCTGTATCTAGTATTCTTAAAGCTACACATACCTTGGTTTCAACTGGGATGGGTTCTTCTCTGCTGGCTCTGGGTCTGAGGAGAGCCCGACACAGCTCGCTGAGTTGCTGAAGTAAGTCCCTGTCCACCCTGTAGTGCTCTAGTATCTCCAGATCATGTAGCCCCTGGTAGGTTACCCTGGGTCTGAACACTCTTCTCCTCCTCCTCAGTCTGGGACAGTTGTGAGCATTATCCTCCTCACTGTCCTCAGTCTCTACCACATACTGATGTATCAAAGTGACAGCAGCCCCTAACATTTTGTCAGTTAAAATTCCCAACTGTGTACACCAGTGGTGCAGGGTTTGTGGGAAAAAACAGACAGAAAGGTGTTTGCATACTTTATACTGTTGTGCTACAAATGCTGCCTGTGTGATTGGCTCACTATGATACATTCTACCTGCCAGCTATATTATTTCTACTTGAGTGCCTTTATTCTGCTATTTCCCATTTTTGTCCCCATTTCTGCCCTTTCTAAACTCCGCAGTACACCGAGCAAACCTGCTGCTCACATGTAAACACTTTTGCTATTTCCTTTTTTTTTTTTTTTTTGCTCTGTTTAAGACCAGCAACATGCTGCACAAACTGTTTTAGAAAGTGTAAACATTGCTGAGCAGAAAAGGCTCTCCCCTTGACATGAACACGCTCCTCATTTCTTGAAAGAGCTAAGCACAGCTAAACAGCCTCAGACACACCCCCTTGCTTAGCTGTGCTTAGTTAGCTGAGCGAAAATTGCAGCCGCATAGCTCCAATGTGCTTACACCAAGTATGACACACACCCTTTTCATGTCAGCTGCTTTTCCTGCTTACACCACTGCATTATAACTACTACATGGTTAGGTGCATGTGGACAACAGTCTTCCATTTTGCTATTCAATAAATTTAGCTCATTTGAAAACTCCACTGCCTTATTCCTTGTTACCACACTATTCCGGAGCCTATGTCCTTAGCTACCACTGTTACCTGTTATTGTTTCCTCCTAATTGAGAACATAGACATCTGTGCAGTTACCAAGACATATTTTAAAGCCTAAAGAGAGTACACCAGTATTGTGAGGTTTCAGTGCCTTCCACACTTTTATACCAGCAGCTGCACAGATAGGTCTTTGGTGGAGATGTCTCTATATACATAAATAACAAGCATATCGCTACGGTGACTAAACAGGATGATGCACTGGAGTTTCCATCACTTTCTGGACTTCATTAATGCACTAGAACAACTTGTAAAGCTGCACACTAGAGACTCTAATATCTTTAACCATGTCCTTACCAAGTATGCCCCTGCGTGCATATCACCCTGTATTTTCTCATCCCAAGTTAAATCTAACCACAAGTTAGTCATCTTCTTTGGCTTGCCTATTAGTACCCCCTGCCATCAAATAAGATCATCTTTAGGGACTTCTTCCAGGCAAACCTACTTCCCTATGCAAAATTCCTAAAAAATCTCTTGCAAATGGACCCAACTGAGAGGAGCTCTGCTTTCACCTCTGATGTTTTCTAGCACCTGAACAATTGCATAGAAAAACCAGTACACATCTGCCCTAAATATAATTGTAAATGTATTAATATACCTCTACAACAGAGCTCCTATATTAATAAAATGTACAACAAAAGGGAGAAAATAATAAAAACTGGCAATAAATGCCCTACCTTACAATTACACTTAAATATGTCAGAAAGAAGCATTAAAACATTATTAGAAAATATAGGACATAGTATGAACTTAAGCTTGGTATAGACTCCAAAGGAAACTGCAAATGGTTTTAGGTTATGGTATAAAATTAAGGATTAATGTCCAACAAATCACTAACCCATCCTAATTAATATCACCTATTCTGACCCCAAGGATAAAGCTGATATATTAGCAGACAAATAACCAACGACAATTGGCATAACCGTTACCTCACAATATAGCAAACACATTTAAATAAATGCTATACCAAAGAAAAAATACACTGATTCTACTGAAAAAATATACTTGAAATTAAGTGCTTTCATTCCACTAACCTGGGAATTCATCAGATTCTAATCCAAACCATTGCATCACTTCCTTTATAGGGCAAACAAAATTCCCAATCATTTAAAACAAGCCAATAAATATTCAATTACTTAGTTGATTATAAAAAGTAAATTCAGTTAAATACAATACTGAGAACTAGGACAACAGAATAACTTTTCTTATGTACACTGTGACACTACCAGCCCAGCTATCTGGAATTTTGTAAATAATCATATGCAATTTGTGAATATTGATATGATTCAGATGCTGGTCTTACAAATGTAAGAGAACTATATGTTATATGTAGATTAAACTACTGGTGCAGAAGTGTGTAGAAAGTACTAAGCTAAAATGTAACCACAGTGTACCCTACTGGAAAAGAACAGAAATGTATATAAACTATACACCTGTGCAAATGTATGTTTTAATGGTAAAATCTGGAACATACAGAGATAACTTGCAAAACTTCAAGAACATAAGTTGAAAAGTAAAGTGTTTTACAATTGTGTAATCTCAGTTTCAGTGCAGCAAGCAGACACAATGTCTAGAGCCAGAGGTTTCTCTATTGTCTTGAAACAGAACTAATTACTATGTTTCAAATGTAAAAGTGTTTTATTGCTCAGTGACTTACTAGCAGCTGCACACTTCTGAGAGATATGTATTTTTGACACAAAGGTGTTAAATTCTAAGTATCTGTTTAGCCTGGGAACTGAAGTCAGGGGCCAAATAGTGATGTCATCTGAGCTAACCCAGCAATAATGTTGATTATTAATTTAATATCTCTCTTAGAGAAAGACTGGACATTTTGTACCTTGTCTTGGACCTAGAAACATCCATTCAGCACTTCTGCATCTGCCTTGCTCTGTAAGTAAGTCTAGGGAAAGTAATTTATTTTAGATATAGTTAGGAATATAGTAGAGATTAGTTTAGATGTTTTCTGTATTTATTTGAGACTGTCCTACAATGTTGTTTTAAAATATTTCCTGAGATTTTGAACTTTGCAGTTACTGTGATGTTTGAGTACTGTTTTGTTCTTTTATTATTTATTGTTAAATATATTTAAACTTATCTTTGTGGCTGATAATTGTGAGACATATTTAAGCTCTTAGTGTACTTGCATATGTATTTGGTGACACTATACAGGCCACTCCAATAGCCTTGGTCTTGGTCACACTTACCATTTGGATAATTGTAACATTACACAGTAGGATTGGTCACCCTTTGTAAGGGCTTTTATAGTAGCTGATAAGTAGTGGTTGGTGGCAATGATAACTACCTTCTAGTCTGGGCAGAAGGGGCATAGCTAGTAATCCTGTGTGAGCCTATTCCAGGAGTGTCTGCATGTTTGTAAATAAATCAAATCTCAAAGTGTGTGTGTGTGTGTGTGTGTGTGTGTGTGTGTGTGTGTGTGTGTGTGTGTGTGTGTGTGTGTGTGTGTGTGTGAGCTACCTGGGCAGGGACATGGAGCATTGGTTGGACAGGGGTTGGTGGAGGTTTTGACTTGACCATTCAGCTGAGCTCTTAACCCTATAGCTGTGCCAGTGGGGAGTCTTACTGGGGATCTGGAGAAAGAGGGAGAAACCAGCCCCAGACTGACTGTGATCTCTGTGTGCTCTTAAGGGAAATTGTACTTTACTGTGTGTGTACTTGTCATCCTCCCAATGTGTACATCCCTCACTGGTGCTAGTGGTGAGGATTGAGGCTCCTTGATTACTGGGTCAGTGCATCAGCGTCCCATATGAATTGGGTAGCAGTGGTGGGATACTCACATCACATATTAATTGGGTGATAGTAGTAAGATAACCACATCACATATTAATTGGCTTGTAGTGGTGTGGATATTGAATTCCTGTAGCCTGTGTACAGTGGTCACTGAAGGTGTTTGTACTCTCATTCAGCCATGCAGTGAAAATTCAAAGTTCATATCACAATTGTTTTATTTTTTTGTTAGCTTAGTTAGTCAGGGAGAGCATGCAAGCATGTCAGCATAGGAGTATGGCCAGCTGACAAGGAGCCAGTTGGCTGAAATGTGCCAGGCTAAAGGACTGGTGCATGTCAACCTGACTAAAGGAGACATGAGTGCAGCTTTAGTCACAGCTGCATCACAGAACAGTAACCTGGAGGACAATCAGACTTACCGTGGAGATGTACAACTCTCAGAAAGTGGACAGCTCAACCTTTCCACAGAGGAATTAAAAATGCATCTGGAGTTAAAGAGACTTGAGTTGGAGGTCAAGCATTCGGAAATAGAAGCAGCAGAGAGACTGAGACATCTGGAAGTTGAGGAGATTGAGAGGCAGAGGCAACATGAAAAGGAGATGTTGTCTCTTCGTCAGAGTCATGGAGGTAATGAAGAAGGGAGTAACCAGACCCCAGAAGCAACACATGTCAGTAAATTTCTTCCACAATTTACAGAGTTGGATAATTTTGATAGTTTTATTTATATTTTTGAGAGGGTATGTAAACAGTATAATGTTGACCAAGGGCTCTAAGTACGGTTGCTGACCCCCTTATTTCATGGTAAAGCTGTAACTACAATTTCTAAACTGTCTGATACTGATTATTTAACTATAATACAGTTAAAATGTTTTGTTAGAATGCTTTAAGTTAACACCTGAAGTTTACAGGAAAATGTTTTGTGACCATAGACGCAAGGCAGATGAAAGTGTGTGTGAATATGCTGCTGAAATAAGCACTTATTTTCATAGGTGCATGAGTGGATGTCAGGTCACCACGTTTGAAGGGCTGGCAGACCTTTTGTTGAGGAAACAAGCCCTTAGCACTTTGCCTGAGGACATGAGAATTTGGTTAGCTAATAGACAATGCACTACTGCAAATGAGTTGGGGGAGAAGGGAGACCTATACCTAGCAAGCAGGGATTCATTGCACAGGAAAGGGACAACCAGTGCTGCTCATGGGTCTAAGGGAACCCATGGTGGGCAGCCCAGATTGCCCTAACAGAGTCCACCAGTAACAGGGGAAGCCACTACTCCAGGTACACATCCAGGACCAAGGGTTAAATGTTTTAAATGCAACCAGTGGGGCCATGTAGCATATAGATGTCCACCGAGGCATGGTGGGGGATAAAAGGTGGGAGAGCCAGTAAGTGGGAATGACAAAATGCCAGCAGTTAGTTGTCTCGAAACAACAATGATACCAAACTACCACAAGAGGTTATATCCTATCTTAGTGGATGAGAAAGAGGCCTCTGCTAAGAGAGACAACCTCTGACCTAACCATTGTGAAGTTTGCAATGGTTACAGAGGAGCACTACTTGCTTGGGCAGTCTACTCAAGTCAGAGCTTTAGGAGGGACCCCATTCCAGATACATTTGGCTAGGGTTCACCTTGACTGGTAGGGTGGAAAACAAAAGAAGCAAGTAGGTGTGTTTGAGGATAACCCATGCAGATGTCCTGATATAGAATAATTTTGATAATGCCATACCCTGTGTGTATGGAGTTACACACAGTCAGGCTTGGAGACAAGCATGTGGGTCTGGTAGCCTGGGGGTGACCCACACAGACTGCACACTTGCAGCCAGCAATGGTGATGTGGTTTCTATAGGGAGGGAGCTACCCTGTAGCACTGAGACTGAAGGTGATCCACAGCTGCTTGTGGGTATTGATGTTCCCTTGGACGGAGTGACTGCAAGGGCAGAGATGAGTAGTAGCACCCAGGATGACAATGAGGCACTGCTGTCAGAGGATGCCAGACTTCCTGTGGATGGAGAGCTGGGAAGGGTTGCATAGAGATAGTTGAGACAGGCTCAGCTTTCAGACCCTACATTACAAGGCCTGTGGGAGGTAGCTAGTGAGGCACCTGATTCTCAAGGGAGGGAGGAATGTACACTGGGACAAAAGGTTACTGTATAGAGAGTGGATCCCTGAGGGAGGTTTGAGGGTGAGGGAATACAGCAGCTGGTTGTACCCAGAGCCTACTGTCTGGAACTTCTAGTCATAGCCCATGATATTCCCTTTGCAGGTCATATGGGCATAAAGCATACAAAGAAATGCATTATGCAGAACTTCTATTGGCCTGGGATTTCCAGAGATGTAATAGGGTACTGCAGGACCTGTAGGCAGTGCCATAAGGTAGGCAAGGGAGGAGACAAGATGAAAGCTCCTTTGATGCTTTTGCCTGTGGTGGAGGAGCATTTCAGAGGGTAGCTATGCATATTGTGGGTCCTCTGAGTACTCCAAGTTCCACAGGGAAAAAGTATATCCTAGTGGTAGTGGATTATGCTACCAGATACCCTGAGGCAGTGTCTCTGTCTTCCATTGAGGCAGAAAAGGTGGGAAAGCTTCTAGACCACTACGCTCCTGCAACAAAAATCTACTCCAGGTCACCAAAGCCAAAAACTCAGCAGGTGAAGCACTTTTTTCCTGCGTATATCCAAGCTCTGGAACAACCCTCCCATTACCATAACTACCCTTCCTTCCTGCAGTCTTTTCATGATTGCACTTAAATCTCACCTAATTTCTCATTGGCTTTGTCCTTGTCCAAACCCTGACTAATAACCCCCCCCCTTTTCAACCCTTCTCTCCTTTCCCAGATTTAGATAGAGTATCCCCTCTATCACTATAAAACTGAACTGAAGATTACTCACTGCTTGTTAATCCTTTCAGGATTTAGTTATCATTTAGTCTGTTATTATTGTTATCTAGTTACTGTCTAGAAAATTTGTAGCTCTGTGTTTTACTTCTTATTTTCTCAATGTATATAATTAGAGGTTACTACTCAATTGTACCGATTTTGCTCCTGTATTACTCCATGTCATGATCACTTCTACTGTATACATATCTTTATTATTATTGTTTTCCCATCTACCATGTCATTCTGTGGAGCTTTTCTCCCCGGGCCTTAGCTGAAAAAGGACCGGTTTCCAGTTGGAATTTCCCGGTAAACAAATGTAAATAAATAAATAAAAATAAATAATAAATGCTTTGTTAGAGATTTTCAACAGGGTAGGTCTCCTGAAATAAATACTGACTGAGAGAGGTTCCCTTTTCATGTCAGACCTGCTAGCTTGTCTGAGGAAGTACTGTGGGGTGAAGCACCTAAAGACCACCCCCTACCATCCCCAGACTAATGGTCTTGTTGAGAGTGTGACAGATATTTGCCCCATCTGTTGTTTGCTTACAGAGAGGTTCCTCAGGAATCCATAGGTTTTTCACCCTTTGAGTTGCTGTATGTGTGTGTGTGTGTGTGTGTGTGTGTGTGTGTGTGTGTGTGTGTGTGTGTGTGTGTGTGTGTGTGTGTGTGTGTGTGTGTGTGCCAGCTACTTGAGTAGGGACACGAAGCACTAGTTGATCAGAGAGAGTGCTGGAGGTTTTGGCTTGACCACTCGGCTGAGATCTTAACCCTATAGCTGTGCCAGTGGGGAGTCTTATTGGGGATCTGGAGAAAGAGGGAGAAACCAGCCTCAGACTGACTGTGATTTCTGTGTGGTCTTAAGGGAAGTTGTACTTTACTGTATCTGTACTTATCATCCTCCCAATGCATACGTCCTTCACTGGTGCTAGTGGTGAGGATTGAGCATCCTTGATTACTGGGCCTGGGCAGGGGTGTCACATACACACAGGTGTTTATGTGGCAATTAAAAATTATAGAAGACCTTTTATATGCGACAGCATCAAACTCTCAAAACCTAGCTGATCATAGTTTTAAACTGGTTGAAGGGAAACATGTTCATTAAGACTGAATGATGAAACAGAATATGAGAGTTTGAGATGAAGAAGAGAGTACAGGCAGGATGGAGTGAGTGGAGAAGAGTGTCAGGAATGATTTGTGACAGACGAGTATCAGTAAGAGTGAAAGGGAAGGTCTACAAGAGGGTAGTGAGACCAGCTATGTTATATGGGTTGGAGAAAGTGGCATTGACAAAAAGGCAGGAGTTAGAGCTGGACGTGGCAGAGTTAAAGATGTTAAGATTTGCACTGGGTGTGACTAGAATGGACAGGATTAGGAATAAGTATATCAGAAGGTCAGTCCAGGTTGGAATGTTTGGAGACAAAGCTAGAGAGGCAAGATTATGTTGGTTTGGACATGTGCTGAGGAGGGATGCAGAGTATATTGGGAAAAAGATGTTAAGGATGAAGCTGCCAGGTAAGAGGAAAAGAGGAAGGCCTAAGATAAGGTTTATGGAAGTGGTGAGAGGGGACATGCAGATGGTTGGTGTGACAGAGCAAGATGCAGAGGACAGGAAGAAATGGAAACAGAGGATCCGCTGTGGTGACCCCTAACGGGAGCAGCCGAAAGAAGAAGAAGAAGGTGTTCTTTTTTAATTATACTATTGGAAATTTTAGCATTTTCTTGGCATTTTATACATGCAAGATGATTTTTATACACAAAACCATATACTTAGTTGTTTATATTTTCAGTGTGCATAAGAATGGTATTTTTATTTTGTCAGCTATTAGCATTGTATTTTATTGCACATTTTTTACACTATTTAGGTGTTTTCGCGTTGATGAATTACTGAATTATTTATCATTTTATTTTGAGATTATTTTCACCATTTCTTGTCATTTTATACATGTAAAAGGTAATTCATACATTTTATTTGTCACTTAAAAGCCTATTTGTACATAATAAATGTAAATCTGTTGTTATGGCTGTCAGTATTGTATTTAACTGACTGCACTTTTATAATCAACTAAATGATATGTTGATTGGTTTGTTTTAAATGATTGGGAATTTTGTTTGCCCTATAAAGGAAGTGTTGTAATGGTATGGATTAGATTCTAATGAAATCCCTGGTTGAAGGGATGCAAGTGCTTAATTTCAATTAAAGTATACGTTTTAGTACAATTACTATTTTTCTTGGCTATATTGTTTATGGAAGTGTGTCTGCTTAATTGTGCAGCTCCATCCAGCATTTACTTTGTTTTTCTTAATATATTAGCAAACAAAGTTAGTGCTAACTTTACCTCTCCTACCAAAATTATTTCTCCACTATCCCTGAGAATTTAATTTCCTCTGAAATCACCTTAGAATAAATCTTATAATATCTGTCAAAAGCTAAAACTAATGATTTCACAGTAATGGACATACCAGGCTGCATTTTCATCAGTGTCAAGTATACTCTAGTTGAGCCTCCACCTAATCTGTTCAACTTCAGCCAATCTACTATGTTTGCTGGTGATACTTGTAGAGCAGACACTGTGAACCAGTGTGCCTCTCTACAGACCAGAGTAATTATAGACCCATCAGCCTCACTAGGATTATATGCAAAGTCATGGAAAGTATCACAATGGAACTAATTTTTGCAGACATAGGCAACTTAGCTGATCTACTTCTTTGAAAAGGTTACAGAGGCTGTGGATAGTGGTCATTCTGTGAACACTGCTTATCTCAACCTGGCCAAGGTTTTTGACACTATCCCTCATGCTGGTATTACTGAAAAATTAGACAAGCTTAATATAAAGCCATACCTTGTCCACTGGGTTGCAAATTGGATTTCCAACAGATCCCAAGTTGTGAAAAGTACTGGTTTCCACTCTGAATATAAACTTGTAACTAGTAGTGTGCCACAGGGATCTGTCCTGTGTCCTCTTCTATTTGGCATTTATTTTGCAGACACCCAAGCCAATATCCGGGAAGTGTGGTTGACCAAGTTTGCTGATGACTGCAAACTGGGCACTATTATCCGTCATCCATTGATAAAAATCAGCTCCGGCAAGAGCACATACATGGTGTATTCACACTCTAGTATGTGGCAGAAAGTTGCTCCACCTCTTATGTTATTAAAGGTACTCACGCCTCTTCAGTCAGAGAATAAGGTCGTTAAGTGGATAACTGTCTCTCTCTCTCTCTCTCTCTCTCTCTCTCTTATTCAGTCATCACATTTCCACCATAGGAGGAAATCCTTCTATCTGGCACATTTAGTTTCCAAGGGAATATCTTCATGATGCAAAGAAACCATCCTACAAACATACTCTTAACCTATCACACTAATCACTGAATATAATGCTCCCTTTAGTATACACAAATCCAAACACATTGCTCAACTGGAAAGTCCAAAAGATTTCTAACCAAGAAAATTAAAGGTCTTAAATCCTTCAGCTACCCTGATAGAGTAACATGACTCTGCTTATACTCAATGGCCTACCTTTACCTGAGAGGTGAGTTGTGTCCCGCTTTTTGAGCTGTGAAGGATGCAGTCATATTTGAGCTTCTATTTCTTAAAAAAATGAACAAATTTGCACTTTATCTGCTTTTACTGTATTTGTATTTCTTTCTACTTTATTACCTTATTTTGCTTTTGCATCTTCTTAAAAGTACTCAATTGTGTTTATTCTGCTGCATTTATTACTGCTTGGTAGTAGCCTGAATAAATTGTAACTGTTATTCTGTCTTTTGGTTAAAGCACTTGGGCTTCAGACCAGTTGTTTTATATTAAGAAGGTTTGTGGTCTGCACTGTTGTGGCAGGACAGATAGCTTACATCCTTCTAAGTTGAGAATTGCTGATTGAAGGCTCAGTGTCTGTTATTCTAAAAGTGGATTAGTTCTGGTTTAAGCACTTGTGCTCCAGGCCAGTTATTTTACATTAAGAAGGTTTGTGGTCTGCACTCTTGTGGGAGGAGAGGCTAGATTCTGTCCTTCTGAGCTGGAAATTTCTGGTTAAAGGCTTGCTGTGCCTGCTTATTTGAACTGTTTTTCTGATATTGGTGTGCCTTGTCTGCTGTAGCATAGATTAGATTCAGGCCTGCTGAATCAAGCTTTGTTTGTATAACTTGAGCACTAATCCAGTTCATCTTTTTTGGAGAAGGTTCCCCTGCACCCTAGTGGCAGGAGTGTACAGTTAGAACTTGTCTGATTGAAGACTCCTGGAACAGGGCTCAGTTTTGAGTTTTTTACTGGTTAATTGGGTAATTTGTTTAAATCAGTTTGCTCGTTTTCTATTGTTATTAAAAAAATTGCACTTTATTCATCTGCTTTTACTGTAATTGTGTTTCATCCCACTGTATTACCTTATTTTGCTTGTGCTTCTTCTTAAAAATACTCAATTGTATTATTCTGCTGCAGTTATTACTGCTTGGTGGTAGCCTGATTAAATTGTAACTGTTATTCTAAGCCTTGTGGTTTAAGCACTTGGGCTTCAGACCAGTTGTTTTACATTAAGAAGATTTGTGGACTGCATTGTTGTGGCAGAACAGGTAGCTTACATCCTTCTAAGTTGGGAATTGCTGATTGAAGGCTCAGTGTCTGTTATTCTAAAAGTGCATTAGTTCTGGTTTAAGCACTTGGGCTTCAGGCCAGTTATTTTACATTAAGAAGGTTTGTGGTCTGCACTCTTGTGGGAGGAGAGGCTAGATTTTGCCCTTCTGAGCTGGGAATTTCTGGTAAAAGCTTATTGTGCCTGCTTATTTGAAGTGTTTTGTTCTGAAATTTGTGTGCCTTGTTTGCTGTAGCCCAGAAGTTAGTAGCTTATTGGCCATTTTGGGCTAATTTCTATCGCTTTCATTTCCCTACTATAAAAACAACATTTGCGCCTTTTTTGCACTTGTATTCAGCTCAGCAACTGCCCGGCAGGTGTTCTGCAGAGTTCTACAGCAGCAGAGAGACAAAAGAGAGACTTTGGAGTGATTAAGTATCATTTTTCTGCATTTTCTTGCTGTCTTTAACTAATTCCTCCTAAAATGCCATTTTTTTTAGCATTTCTGTGATTTAAAAAGCTTGTTTCTGCTACATATTGTACTTATTTGCTGCCTGCATGTGAACTAAGTCATTTTTGTGTTTAAATAATCTGTTTAACTGTTGCAGGCTACACACTAAAGTGTGATAGCCATTTCTGTGCATTTAAAGTGTCTTTTTGATTGTATCTGCTTTATTTTCTGAAAAAAAACAACCCCCTCAAAAAATATACTTGTTTCCTGCCTTTCTGTCTAATATAGTCGAGTTTTCAGGTTATTCCTGAATTCAGGGCTGTGTTACAAGTTTCTGTGTTGCCTATAACTTACTTGGATAGAAGGAAGTTTCTCTGTTCACCTGTGAGAGAGGGGAGCTTTGAGCAGCCTATATGTCCCTGGAGGAGTGGTTTCAGCCCAGATGTTAATAGTTTATTGGCCATTTAGGGCTAATTTCTATCTCTTTCATTTCCCTGCTATACAAAACCGTATTTGCATGGTTTTACACGCTGGGCAGCGCCAGTTAGCTAGGGTTAAACTATTCCCATCTCCACGAAGTCTACTCTTCAATTTTTCCCTTGGAACTAGACAAACTTTCAACTTAAGCACTCAAACCATTCATTTCACAGCCCAGCACTTGCTCAAAACTCATAGCAAGCACTAATTAACCCTAGCACTAGACCCCCTATACTGTCCAGAAGGATAAGGCTCTCTATTCGTCCCTACCAGCAATCAGTAAAGCAGCTCACTTTACTATTCAGGCATGTCCAAAGGGCAGTTTTAGGTGTACTCTCCAGTCCAACTGGTGAATCTGGGCATTTTGAGGCAATGTTACAACTGCCTCATGTACACAGACAACCATCTCCTCCTACCACCAAATACTAATATATGTGAGAGATGCAATTATACAGCCAAACTGGAGGCAAAACTCTCTCAACTCAAGACTGGAACTGACAGTCAAGAGGAGAAGGGAAATACTTGCAACACACCACCAGTCTTACATAGACCTATTAAACCAACACTGGCAAATAACACACATAAATACACGAAAACATACTCAGAGGCTCTAAATAAAAATCTGCAAAAGCAACAGAGACCTCCAAAGCAGACATTGAAGCAACCTCCACACCCCATCACAAACCATGAAACACATAAAGAGTAAAATCCCAAGAAGGAAAGACATCCCTGATCAGTATCAGCAAGAAACTATGATTCCCCATAAAATCATCCAAGGCTAGCTTCAAAAGAAAAATTGCCAAGGACTCCAAAGATAACTACAAAGTGTTCTTCAGCTATGTCAAGAACCTAAGTGGAAACTCTCAGATCTGTTCTGAGTTAGTGCAGAATGGCACAAAATACACTGAACCAATTGATATTGCCAACATTCTGGCAGACAGGTTTAGTGCAAACTTCACCACCCTCTCACCCCCTAAAGGGCCCATAACCATGCCAGAAGAATGTAGAGCCCCAGCAATCACTGACACACAGGTTAAAACAGCCCTATTCAAAGCCAAAAACACAGCTTCAATGGGACCAGACAGTGCCCAAAGCTGTGTCTTACATGAGCTCCAAAATGAACTATCCCCTCACCTAAACACACTGTCCAAACTCAGCCTCTCTACAGGCTACATACCTATAGAGTGGAGCACAGCAACAGTTATCCTGCTCCACAAAGGTGGAGCCACATCGGACCCTGGGAACTATCATCCCATAAGCCTGACTAGCCTGGTCTGCAAGGCTATGGAGCACATCTTCATGGAACGCATTAACAGAGACATTGGGAACCTCCAAACATTGGACCCCACCCAGTTTGGCTTTGTTAAGGGCAGATCATGCCTCATAAACCTGGTGGACTTCTTTGAGACAGTTACCAAGGCTTTAGATGAGGGAAAGGAGGTCCAAACAGCCTACCTTGACCTTGCAAAGGCTTTCAACACCATTCCTCATTATGGTATTATAGACAAGCTCACCAGCCTGAACATAAACCCCTACGTCATGAGATGGGTTGTCAATTGGCTCACGGATAGAACCCACATGGTGAGAGTTACAGGCTCTAGGTCCGACTCTAAACCAGTTACAAATGGTGTCCCCCAGGGCTCAGTCCTGGGACCCCTCCTGTTCGGTATATACTTCTCAGACATACAGGCAAGCACAGGAGGATAATGGCTGACCAAGTTCGCAGACGACTGCAAACTGGGAGCCATAATTAACTCTCCGGCTGATGCAGACATCCTCCAGAAGGGTCTCACTGAAATGGATACCTCGTGTCAAAATCATGGTCTCAAGCTAAATGCCAAAAAGGGCATAGTCATCCCCTTTGGAAAAAACAAAGTACCTATGAACTACCACATACGTGGTAGTCCCCTAAATACACAAAATGTAATAAAGGATCTGGGGACCCAAGTAGATAGTAATCTCTCCTTTGATAATCATATTGCCAAGGTGGTTAGAAAATCCTTCTATGTGGCCCACCTAATCATAAAAGGGTTCACATCTAGAACAAAAGAGGTTATTATGCTCCTCTACCCATCACACATCAGAGCCATCATAGAGTACAATGCCCCATTTGGGATGTACCTTACAAGACACCTGCAACAGCTGGAAAGACCACAGAAGTACCTCACCAAGAGGATTACTGACCTCAAACAGATACCCTATGCAACCTGACTGAAGAAACTCTAGCTGTACTCGGTTACATACCGCTTACTCAGAGGTGATCTCTGCCTGAGATACAAGGCCATGTCCAACCCAGAATTGATGGACATGTTCCACCTAAAAAAAAAAAAAAAAATCCCCGAGAGCCACATGCTCTAGGGATCTAAACCTCACCACAACAATAAATAGGATGTGCTGGAGGGATAGATTCCTGTCCCAGAGACTCCCCATGCTTTGGAACAGGATTCTAATCTACATTAGGCAGAGCCCCTCACTAGCACTCTTCAAGAGAAACCTTGATGAGTGGATGGTAAACAGAAAATTTACCCCAGGGATCACTGCAGTGGCTCTGCTGGACAGAAGCACAGGGAACTAATGGTTCTGCTGGGCAGAGGCACAGGGAACTAATCTAAGGGGACGGCAAAAGCCAACACATTCTGGCTAGGCTTACAGATGCCCTTGGGCAGATAGCCTAGTAGTTACCTATGAATCTATGAACCTAAAAAACAGTGGCTCTACAAATGCCTGCACTAAGGACCTAAATCTACAGAAACAAATAAACATGAATCACCAAAGGGACACCTAACACAATGTGGTCCTAGCCTGTGGCTAAATTAACTATTACAGGTAAAAAAACTACTTTGGCTATCTTTAAGGATTGTATTGATAACACGATGGGTGACATAAATGTACACCAGGTTTATCATACAGTATCCTACTTTATTTGGGAGGTCAGTACTATTAAGTGGTTGAAGTGGGTGACAGGAACTTTTATGTAAAGGTGTATATGACTAAGCACCTGTTGGTCCCCATGATTGCCTGCCTAGTATGTCCCTGTGATAACCACTCTTGTGAGCTCAACTTACTTTGAGTGCAAATTGTTCTTGAGTCTTGTGAAGAACTGTTTATTGAGAAGATACCAAATCAGCTATCATTTAACAGTTTTAAATTATTTTTGTTATAAAACTGCATGCTTATATTTTGCAATGTAATATTAAAATGGGGCAGATGCCAGGCATTACTTACTTGATGTGAGGAGTAGTTGGCACTAGGCAGATGATATGAGATATAGGATCAGAGTATGTGACTTTCCTACCTCTGCATGCCCCCAGTAAGTAAAAAAAAAAGAATCATAATCTACTTCTCACTAATAAATATTTGTTGTAATGATTGTTAACTTAGATGGAACCATATGCCTGGCTTACCTACTCCACCCTCTGTAAGCTTCTAGCATCACTGCAGAAGGAGTAAGCAAAATACACATAACTATGTACATCAGGATGATGCATGTTACTTTTAAAAGTATCTGTAGTTGGTCAAGGAGCTGGTATAATATGCCTGACAGACAGGTGTGCTGCATCCCACTAAGACTCACCTGCACACTGGTAGCAAGTGGCCTTCATTCAATTTACCAGTGCCTGTTACACCTTTCCCAAATGTTGCTACATGCTGATAGTTATTATACTCCACCTACATGGCTGAATCCTGCAAGTAAAATGAATTCACTGCTTTTCTTCTTACTAACCCTGTGAGGGACCAGTATAGACTGGTTACCCAATCAGTTTTAGTCATATGTAGTAATCTCAAGCTTTTAAACTTGTCAGTGTTAAATACTCTTCCCCTCCAACTCCATATCTTGTCCTGACATTAATCATTCTCCCCCTTTCTTTGTCTTAGTCTTCTTTTGTCTAGTGCATATGTTTCTGCATCCCCAGTGGCGTGCTGATGATTAGACCAAGTAAAATCATCACGATATTTCAATAGAAATTGTCTTTACATCTTTCCAAAATAGGAGGCCAGAGGCCAGCTTCTACCTGCATCACAGGGAAGACTACTTGGAAGTGAGAGACCTGTTTAATTTTTAATTCTGACTCAGGCTTGCACTCTTACTTGTTAACTCAAGTTACAGTAACTAGTTACATTTTCAAACAGTACTTGTAAGTTCCTTGATGGCATATTTACGTGTGGTCCTGACACAAGGTGATGGGGATTTCTTAAAAAACTTTTCATCATTTACCTTCTTTAAACAGTTAATTAATACAGGAGTTCCAGTAGAGAGGTTTGTTTATGAATTTATAATTACATTTAGGGCAGAGAGTTGCTGACTTTTCTATTCAGCTTTTTCGGTGCTGGCAAAAGTGGTAGGTGAACACAGCAGCCCTCTTAGTTGGGCCAATCTGCAGTGTATTGTTGATAATTTTAAAAAGGTGTTTGACCAGTTAAAACATTCCTACAGATAACCTCATTTGGTTGTGGGGTGGTGCTACTAGGCCTGGCAGAGAAGATGACTGTGTAGTCAGATGTAACTATGGATGCTCATTATGTGCAGGGGTTATGTTGCCAAGGATTAGGTCAAGGACATTAGAAATTCTACTAGGTAGTGTTACAATTTGATCTTGTGCATTAGCATTAACAAAGTCTGGGATATGCAGAGCCTATCCATTTTCAGTGCTGTAAGTGTGCCAATTAATATTTGGGTAATTAAAATCCACTTAGCAAGAAGTTACTTGGTTTGATATTTGCCTCCTAAATTGTGTTAAGGCAATTTTCTTGATCTCTGGGGGACATTGATGGGGATCAGTAGCTAGCAATGAAGTAATATCTGGATTTGTTAAGGTTATTTGAATCTCCAGGAGTTCTAATTTAGGGTCATGGATAGTCTGATGTGTGATGATGGTATTTCTAACAAATACAGATAACTCCACATAGTTAACCAAGGGCCTGAAGGCATGAAAAGTGCTAAGCCTTGGTATAGAGGGAGTACTGTCACTGCACTGAAACCATGGCTAGTATTCAGAAAGGAATGCTGCCAGCAGTAAGCCATGTGTGAGCGGCCACTAGATGTCTTTTCAGATTTAGAGACAGGCCCAATGGAGAGATACTTCATAGTCAGTAGAATCACAGTGGTGAGCAGTCTCCATGACCATACTTCATGCTAATGAGGTCTTCTTGGGGTAATAGACTCTGCTAATTAACCATATAATCTCATTCACAAATGCTGGCAAGAATGGAAGAATGCTCTGAATCATTCAGCTGCATAAAGCAATAAAGCAGCATGTCTGGCCAAGTTAATGAACATGGTGAAAAAGTGGTGTTCTCCTCTGAGGAGATTGTGTTAAAGATAAGGTCACATAACAGGCAATGGAGAGGTAGATGTTGGTACGTGTGTGTGTGTGTGTGTGTGTGTGTGTGTGTGTGTGTGTGTGTGTGTGTATGGAGGAGTGGCTGACCTCCCTTGCTGACAGCAGCAGCAATTCCTAGAACAACAGGATTTGCACCAGCATGCATTTTCTAACATTAACAAGTATGAAACTCTAATGTCTAGCTACCTGTCTCATAAACAACACTCTGTTTGATGGCTCTCCTCCTGCTCACCCTACCTTCCAGTGACTATAGGGGTACGCCAAGGCTCCATGCTGGGTCCCCTCCTGCTTAACATCTTTATTAATGAAGTTCATACCTCCTGCAAACAATCTACTCTAATTTAATACACTGATGACTCAACTCTTGTCTGCAGTTCCAGCAATATTTCTGACCTTCATACTATTACCCAAGACACATCTATTGAAAAGTGGCCGTCTAATAATCTACTCATCCTAAACCCCCAAAAAACCAAACTCCTGCTATTCCTTCCTCGTTTTCTCTCTCACCTTAAATCTACCTTTCTCATTACATCCTCCAACAACATTACCATACAACCTGACTCCCATACTAAGCTTCTAGGTGCCATCATTGACGACAAACTTAAATTTAACTTACATATTTTCAAGGTGAAAAACTCACCAAAAATTGGGCTTGCTTTACCACAACCGAAAATTCTTGACTTCTACTGTTAGACTCTCCCTGGCACAGGTTCTTCTTCTCCCCTCACTACTCTATGCCGCCCCAGTCCTAACTAACATTCAGTCCATTACCCTGTGCAAACTCCAACAAACATATCACAAGATAGCAAAATTTGTCACAAACTCCTTTTATAACTCACACCATTGCCTTGCTCTCAAGTCCCTACAATGGCTAGAACTTCCAAAGCAACTTCTTCTATCACAATTTCAAATCACTCACTGCATAATACACAAACCATCCTCCTGTCCTGCTCTCTCCTCAGTTTTCACCTATTTCCCTAGCCCCACACTACACCTCAAACCAGAAACTCCTAGACACTTACCAGTCAAAGAAAGTTATTGGTAAACTACTGTACAAATCCTCTATATCCCAAGCATGGAATAAACTTCCAACACACATACGCTCCATTACCTGCCCCATACACTTTAAAAAAGAACTCAGACTTCACTTACTTAACATCAAAACTTGTTCATGTCATGACCCTACCTAACTCCACTACAATCTCTTACCCTTATCTTTTCCAATTTCTTTCCCTCATGCCTTAGCATCTTAATCTACCTCCTGCCACCCCTCCCACCTTATACATGCGATCTCATTTCTCACATCTCACAGTTATACTTTACTTCAAATTTTCATAAATTGCTCTGATTGTACTATTTCACTGAGGATATATAAAAAAATATTTATTGTTTATACATTTTCTGATATGATTTACCTTACTTATTTTGTTCTTATCCTACACAGTGAATTTCTATGTATTTGTACTGTGTACACAATGAATTTCTATGTATTTGTTTTGCAAACTACACTTTTCTGTATTATTAACTGAATTACTATGTAACACAAACTTAATTTCTATGTATTGTAAACTATTTGTAACTGAAGCTTTTCTCCTCGGGTCTCCACTGAAAATGGGTCTCTGGCCCAGATGGACTAACCCAGTTAACAAATGTCAATAAATAAATTAATAAATAAATAAAATAGTAACTGTCTACGTGCCTAAGGAAAGTGTATAATGGATGTGGGCAGCTATATGAAGCAATATCAGGGACAGTCTGCAAAATTAGAACAATTAATAAGCATGCAGCCTGTGTCAATGCAATTTATGGCTGACCAGAAAACATAACCATTTCAGAGACTAGGAAATAAGCAGATAACAAGGTTTACTTCATTGCAACATAGCTCGGAATTACATTGCCTGCAATTATGGAAACTGCAACTTATGATCGCTGCAGTTTCCATGAATACAGGCCCCAGGTTTCATGAAGCTTGCGCCAGGCGCAGGCATAGCGTAGGCGGTATAATGCCAAATATGGCCATCGAGCGATTCAGGTACGATCCAATTCCACGTGCACTACTGGCATATGCCAGAACTGCGCAGCCCTCGGCTTAGGTATGCTAATCACCCCATGTGCAGTGCCGCACCATGCAAATGAAGGTACATAGCGATTCATGAAGTGGTGCAGGCGTAGCATAAGCCCATGGAAATGTAAACCAAAAAACACGGTTTATATTTTCCCAAACAGAGCATCGGAGCTATGGAAGCAGACCAGACTCATGTATTACAAAGTTAACATATGACAATGGCTAAATACACAGCCAATGGCATAAGAAAAGATGCACAACACCTAAAAAAACATTTAATGTCATGTCCACAGTAACACAAAGTACAACCGCAGGGCATGTGTGCGCAAACTGGAACACAAAGAAAATATATACAAATGTCATAAAATCGCAATGTAATACAAATCAGGATTTCACCATAATACTCAATGGTATGCATGGTACACCACAACCAAGCTGCAAGGGTTGCTAAGGGTCTGTGACAGTGTTCAGCGCAGTAACTATGAATTAGTAGTCAATGCCATGCAAATGAGGCAGGTAATACTGAATCGCAAATGTCCCGCCGGATTAAGGATGCACCATATGGCACAGCTCTATAACACCGAGGAGTGTCTCAGAGGTATACATGACATCAGCAGTGGGGTGTGCCACCGTAGCTGTAAGCACATTGGAGCAATGCAAATCTGGACTGGCCATTGCTAAGCAAAGCCGCAGGACAGGGGTGGGGAGGTAGGTATAGCATCGTTTAGCTGAGAGCACATATGGTGCCCAAAAGAGCATGCATATGGGGATGAAAACGTGCCCAAAACCCAGTAAGCAGATGCACGCGCCACGAAACATAGCACAAACAGGAAGGTCAGGGGAAGAAAAGAAGGAAATGCTGCAGTAGGGTAATTGGAGTACAACTGAGCAATTAACACCTATTAACTCACAGCGGGCAATTGACGGCAGCTGACAAGTCTGCTCGCAGAAACCTGCGAAATAGGATAGGGGAGGTGTCAGATTGCAAAGAAAGGAGAATTGTCATAGCAGAGCAAAGCAAACCTACAGCAGACTGGCAATAGAACACAATACGCAAGATAAGCCAGGTCTAGGAAAGAACAAATGAAAGCCGGCTGCAGGATGCATGCCAGAAAATGGTAGGTGAAACATGAAGAAATGTAAAGGGAAGGGCAAGAGGTAATCCACAGCAGCCAAATGTAATTCAACACCAAAGGCACCACAATAGTAGTTCCTGTAGTAAAACACATAAGATACCCTGTAGCTATGATCATACATACACACCCTATGACATCATCGGTGTTCACAGCACAATAGTATAAACTGTGAAAGCACCCTACACACACCTGTGTATTCCCAAACACTGCACCATAGGTGTAAACACACGGGGAACTTTTAAAATGTACATGTTGGGAGCTGCCATAGCTGTGATTCATCACCATGTGTTAGAGACTGACGGTGTTGTGGAGGATGATGCTGACAACCACCAGAGGCCATGGAGGAGGAGAAGAGTGTTCAGACCAAGGGTAACCTACCAGGAGCTACATGATCTGGAGATAGTAGAGCGTTACAGGGTGGACAGGGACATCCTACAGCAAATAGTTGAGCTGTCCCGGCCACGCCTGAGAACCAGAAACAACAGAGGGGAACCCATCCCAGTGGACATGAAGGTATGTGTAAGCTTATGAATACTAGCCACATTTACCTTTCAAAGGCCAACTGGAGATATAATGGGGATCTCACAGGCATCAGGATCCAGGGTACTACACCAGTTCCTGGATGCCATGTTACCACATGCCAATGAGCATATATACTTCCCCCGAACTCAGGAGGAGTTGGCCAGCAATATGCGTCACTTCCACCATGTGGCACACTACCCGGAGGTACTGGGTGTGATAGACTGCACGCACATACATATCAAGTCACCACCCAGTGAGCATGGTAGGCACAACATAAACCGCAAGGGATTCCACTCCATCAACTGCCAGGTCATGTGCAATGCCCAGAACATTATCATGGATGTTTGTGCTGGCAGCCCTGGAAGCTACCATGACTCCCATATCTGGCATGCCTCACAGCTGTATCAGGTATTTGTCAGGGGGGACATCCCACATGGCCACCTTGTGGAGGATGCTGGCTATGTACTGGAGCCGTGGATGATGACTCCCATCAGAAATGCACACACACCCATGCAAGAATGCCATAATGAAATGCTGAAATCACGGTTCCATTGCTTGGACACATCTGGTGGAACCTTGCACTACTCTTCAGACACATGTGCCCACATCTTCATAGTATGTGCCATGCTACATAATATGATCCTGCGGAAACAACTGCAGCAGGGACAAAATGGTGAAGGCCCTCATAGACCACCACAATTGCCAAGGCCATCACAGGCACAGAGGGATTCAGACCACGAACACCCTGTGCCAGCCCCAGTAGGCAGACGGAGGCATGCCCAATATGCCTATACCTTGGCAAAGAGGGAACGTATAGCACATAGTCTGACAGTCTAGGCCCCTACGGACTGACACACCTCTCCACCTGCACACACAGTAAAATGAATAGCACACACACATGACCACCTGTAAATTGTAATGTATAGGTGGCCTACTGTGTGAATCCTACATAGGCAGCCCTCAAACATTGTACACACAACAGCTATTGCAACAAGGAATGTCAACACCTGAACAGTACATGCACCTATCAGCATATGTTGTTGCTGTGTGTATAGGTTCCTAGGTACATCGGTAGGTACATGCCCGATTGTCAGAGGCCATACACCAAAAGAGGCAAACAGTGTCTGCTGTCGCCACAACATCGAGTAACCAACTGTCACTCAGTGGAGCAGAGGCAATCATGGGATCACATGTGTGTAAGCACTGCTCTCCACACACTCTGCATGGATTCCTTGCTGCGTTAATAAGGGGCTCCACATAATGTAATCATGAATGTCGTGTCAAGGCATGGGGTGTACCCATGACAGGTATCCGTCACCCCAGCATGCTCCACCTACGGTCATTTGAAGGTGTAGCACATTATCGTGTGTGGCTCACTGTGATATACATACCCACTGCTGGAGCACATCCACTAAACATCACATGGACATACCATTAATTGGACTCATCCATATGTAAACTAACTGAGTTACCCATGTGATTGCAGTATGGAGTAACAGCCGTAGTATACTCCACATACAAAACGCCATAACAGGTGTACAAATCCCAGATGCTCAAGTGGTAAATGCAGTGACCGTCGTGCATGTTCCTGGTCCCACATCCTGCAAGGGATGTAACGTAATCCTGAAGGCACGAATAATGCATGTCGGATGCAGGTCATCAGATCATGTTTAGCACACGTTAGTGGGAATATGCATTGCCCAGTGCTGGTAAGCGTTGTTTAAATATGACTATACTGATATGTGAGAAACAGGACTAAGCTTCTCTGAATATCACGCAGATCACAGTCAATGATATCCAGAACAGCTGAAATCAGCATTATTCACCCCTGTACTAATAGTGTCTGCTCTGAAGGGTAAAACGACCACTGCCAGGAGTAGAACACGCAATCATGTATACAATCACCTAACACTATGGTAGCCAAGATTTACCTACGGCAGATGTGTAATGTGACAGGTTCAAACACAAATGTGCGGAGTCCAGGAAACAGTATACACCAACAAGTACACAATGAAAGGTGTATTCTGCCTGTCACTCTCTGTCAGATATATATATATATATATATATATATATATATATATATATATATATATATATATATAAAATACAGATAGAAAGGGTGATAGAGAGATATATGTTGATATATACGGATTCACCGATATCTTCAAATATATAGATAGGTCAATGACATGTACACAACCATGGAGGTACAAATAAATAGGATACCGCCAACTATGGAATGTGTCACATACCGACACGCATAACCACAAGGCTGAAAGACCGAATGAACACAGTACCGGAACACTAGAACCGCGGGTAATATTATCATGATATGAAGGGACATTTAGATACCGCTGCAGGTGTTGCAGTCCACGTAGGTACTGTGTTCAACTGTGTTTGTGATTGCCGTAGTCTGTGTATGTGTGTTGAGGGTGCTGTATGTGTGTCCGTGTGACTGTAATGTGTGTGTGTCTGCATCATGTGTCTGTTAGTGCCAACTCGGAGGTAGATCATTACGGTAGGTGTGGTTATAGCTAGCCGTAGGCATACGGGTACCACCTGTCCCACATTAGGAGGGACAGCCCCTTTTTGGGCAGTTATGTCCTGACATAAAACATTAAAAAGGGCAAATGTCCGAGATTGTAGGACATTATTATGTCCCATATATTATGTAATAGTTGCATTAAATAGTTATGCCTGTATGTAAGAAATGTAAATGTCACATGCAATATGATAAGTAGCCAAAGTCCTACAACAATAAGTATGTATTGAGGATAAAAGTATGTGCTATCCTGTGTACTGACCGTGGGTATGTGTTGGCCTGTAAATACCGATGTGTGTCCTGCAAGTGTCCCACAATGGCCATTTGAAAAGGTGGCAACCCATGCCAAAGAGGTTCAGTTACCAACACAACTGCAATGAGTGCAAATATCTGGGACAGAAATACATGGGACAGCTGTCATTTAGCAACATCCCTTTACATATCGCTGTAATTCCGGAGGTATGGAAGTATCAACCTCACCTGCATACTATATAGAAACCAATTAACAACGGCCCAATGTATATGCCCGTAACAAAAGTCTACTAACTGATAGGTCTTTAATTAGGGAAGGAGCCCACACACATATATGGAATATGTAGAAATGCAAGCCCCACATACCTGTATATGCTACGTACACCCACCTACATCCCCCACACACAAAACTATAGCAATACAGACTGTAATTACAGCAAAAACTTCCAGTCAGTCAATTACATCTGCAGAAGCATTAACATACCTTGTGAGAGACACATTTTAAAGGCACCATGTGAAATCGTAGCCATTGTATAATGGAACAAACGGCAATGTTACAGGTTTTGTTTGCAATAGTCCCTTATCAGAGGGTCGGGATGACAGTTACACTTACATGTAGAACCACATACTCTAGCCATCACACACAATCCACAGAGGACATGAATCCAAACTATCCGTGTCTCTACACATAGCAGTTGCAATTACACACAACAAAACACAATACAGGCCATCTCACCGAAGGTAGGGCAAATGGGCAACGCCCAAGTGGAGAATTCAATTATACCCCACTGTTGCCGCATAATTGGCGAATGGAGTAGCTGCACAACTGACGTGCAAGTAATAATTTACTCAGGAACACCGATTGGCGGCAGGAAACCACATGTTACAGGTATTGACGTATATAAGGATGACTTGCCAGACATTCAAACCATATGCTCATACCATAGAACTGTTTAAACAGTGTAAGAGAGATAGTTACGAAAATCTGGAACCATAACAAGGTATGTAGAACACTCAGTATGTAAGTGTATGTATAGCCTGTTTTGTATTAATTATGTTAGTGTACGAATAGCCTGTTTTGTATTAATTAAAAGTGTCTGCAATGCATAAAGTGGGAAAAGGTATTATGTAGTGATGTCTTGCTGAGCATAGTAACGCTTGTAGAAATTGTGTGCCCTGCAGTGGGCCACAAGGTAAATATCACAGACACCACAAGGGATGCTACATGAGGGCTTTAAACAGAACAATTCCATACAACCCGCCGTCAGTGGTAGGGTATGTCCAACAAGTACATGCCATAGCAGGGGATAGTATATGTTGATATACTGTCACAGTAGGCATGTGTATGGGCATATAACAACAATGATATGTCTAAGGTGGTCCCGCTGTGCAAGTATGCTTTGCATTATGGGATAATATGTAAAATATGTGTAATGTACAGTATTGTAGGTAGATATGTCAGATATTCTACACAGCATAACAGGCATATCATGCATACCAAAGGTATCTATTGGCATGTACAATATACAATAACAGGATACATATGGCTTGTAGTCACGGGACACTGTAACAGCATGATAGCTAATCTAAATGGAAGAGCTACTCAATTAACCATGCACAAAGGACATGTAATAGCTTCACAGGTTTATAGTGGGGTACTATGCAGTCTGGCAAGTCTATGTGTAAGCCCAACTACAGTGTTTACACCAGCGGCACCTCTCCAGGGTAGCGTCCTGTCTGTGAACAGCAGAGCCATGTGTTACCTGCACCGCTACAAAGTACAGCCAGTGCAGTGATCCCTGGTGTACATGCGTGTCTCCCATCCACCAAGTGAGGTATCACATGAACAGTGCTACTGAGTGTCTCTGCGTGATGTACATAGGAATCATGTTCCAAAGCATGGTGAGTGTCTGGTTTGGGAATGTAACCCTCAAGCACATCCCACTCATCATTGCGTGTGTGCACATATCCATGAGCATGTTGTTCACAGTGGCTTTTGCTTATGTCACTTATGTGAAGTATATCCATGAATATTGTTGTGGACATGGGCCCTGTCTGTTCAGCAGAGGTCACCCCTGAGTATGTAGTCTGCAAATGTGTACAGACGTGGTGCCCGTAGTTCTGCCACATATGTCAACCATCGGAGTTCAATAGACGTCATGGCGTGTTAATGTTGTGGTATGTAAAGCCGTAGCTGTTCTGTAAGGTACACCCTAAATGGGGTGTTGTACCCTTGAATGTGTGTATACGTCTGGAGTTCAGAGGTACAATGGGTGCCTATGTTCCAGCTACAAACCCAGTACAGATTAGTGTGGCCACGTAGAAGGATATTCACACCACAGTGGCAATATGGTTATCAAAGGAGTGGGTGTGACATACGTGTGTACTACGATCACGTACAATGTGACATGTATGTAGGGGACTACCACCTATGTGATAGTCAGTGGGTGAATGGTGTAATGCAAAGGGGATGTTCATGCACCTTGTGTCATGCAGCTTGAGGCCATGATATTGATATCAGGTATCTGTCACAGTGACACCCTTATGGAGGGAGTCAGTATCAGCTGGTGGATCAATCATGGTGCTTTGTATGCAGTTGTTTGAAAAGCTAGTCAGGGAAAGTCCCTCTGTACTAGCCTGTACCTCAGGGAAGCATATACTGAACATGAGGGGCCCTATGACTGAGGATTGTGGTACGCCAAGTGTAACTAAAATACAGGAGGTACTATGGTATGCTACCCTCATTGTGTGTGTCCTGTCCATGAGTCACTTTGCATAACATCCCGAGACATAGGGGTCGATGTGCAAGTGGATGTGTATGTTGTCAATACCAGAATGGAAAGCCAATGAGAGGACAATGTAGGCTGTGTGGACCCCCTTACCGTCATCAACTACCCTGGTAACTGTATCAAAGGAGTCCACCAGGTGTAGGAGCCATACTTTGGCCCTAACAAGTCCAACCTGGGTGGCATCAAAGGACCGGAGCCCACCAATGTCTCTGTGAATTACTTCCATGATGATGTGCTCCATAGCCTTGCAGAACAGTCCAGTCAGGTGTATAGGGCAATAGTCCCTCTCGAGAATTGTGGCGCCACCTGTGTGGAGTGTGATAACTGTTTCTGTGTGCCATTCAGGGGCAACAATGTCTGATACAAGGCTATTACTGAATATGGTGGCCAAGTGGGGAAACATGTCGTTCAGAGGTTTGTGTAAATCACAGCCTGGGATGTTGGATGGTCACATGGAGTCAGTGTTCCAGACCTTATAGAGTGCTGGTTAGTACTGTGTAGTTGTGACTGCAGGGACACCGCAATACTCCTGCAAGGATTGTGGCCCTGTAGGGAGTGAGAAGGTGTAATGTTAGCATTGAACCCATCCGCCAGCATGTTACCAACATCACTTGGTTCTGTAATGTTCCTGTGTAACTGTTGTATGTCAGAGCAGATGTGGGTATTGCCATTGACTACTGACAAACCTCCATAATGCCTTGTGGTACACCCTGGAATGTGTTGCAGTAATGTTTACGTAGCTAGGTTCGGAGTATGTGATGAGGGATCCCGTAGCCCTACTGAGGCTGACCAGTGAGCTACCCCACCCATGGGATTGTACTCCACTTTGCAACAGCCTCCGCATGTTGTTGTAAATTATGTCCATGGAACTGGACCCCCCCAGAGTGGCGTCTGTTATCTGGTGGGTACCATCATGGCTCTGTGTGGAATAGCATGATCCATGCAGTCATGTATGTGCTAATGAAGTGCACTGGGGTATGTTTCAGCATTTGTATGTGCATTGTCCATCTGCACGGGTGTCATGACGTTAATTAATACTGTCCTAAGACATCTGTAGTAGGCATTGTAGTACTCTTGTACTGTGTATGCAGTGAAGGGTGTGTTGCCGGGATGTGGATAACAAGGGTGATTAGCATATGTTCGCAATCCACCAATGAGTTGAAAACCCCAGGTGTGGAACACCAGTCACATGTTGGTAGTGTTCATGTCTAGGATATTGTTGGTCTTGGAGGTGGTGTGTATGGGTTGATCCAGCCGAGTGGAGGTTATGAATCCCAGACAGCATTGGCCTAATGTGTTGGTACATGAGTGGCTATCCCAGTTAAGTGTGGGGTAGTGTCAGTCTCACATCAGTAGTACATGTCTGAACCCTACTGTCCAGTACACCAAGAAATGAGGTCTGGTAACTGTGGGGTATGTTGTTGAATCCGTAGCATGTTACAATGTGTATAGCAGTTCTGGCCATAGTTAGTTGCACATGGAGCACCTCTGATGCATTGTGCTAAGTAACTAGCCAGGATGTGTGTACAGCATAGTGGAATATGGGAACACCTCAGCCGTGGGTGTGCCAGTCCAGGTTACATGACTGAAAGGTGTGGTCTGTGTATAACCTGTCATTGCAGTTGTGCTCTGCAGAGCCTAGAGGCAGGTCCCAGTCACTGCAGAGATATTGAAGTGGTCCATTATAAGGAGTGCCTTGCCTGCGTGCTTCAGAGATGAAGATGTCAAGCATTGCATCACATGACCCCATGTTTTTCTTGCCTGTTCCCATTCTGGTGGTGAATGTTATTGGAAACTGTGCAAGGCAGGCAGTATAGAAGCAGCAAGAGCCTTACATGTTATCTGTACACCCAGGGCTGACAGGTGCAGGTCATCTGTGCCAAAGCATCATGTTTTGTTGACCATGTCAGTCAAAGCGGACAGATACCAGATGCTTGTGGAAATACAGCAGAAGCATAGGCAACTGTTGAAGTGACACAGTCAGTCATTGTACAGTGGTATCAGGTTCGGATGAATGCATAATGCTCCCCAGGGCTTGGCCCATACCTTCAGGGCTACAAGACCGGTGAGCTATTGCATGTCCCTGCACACGTAGTCTGTGAAGTTGCATCCCAGGGCAGTCACACTAACATGGAGAATGACAGTCAAATTGTACCTGGTGAGGTGTGGCATGGGTGCATAGATTATGTTGCAGAACCAGTTACCCGACAGCAAGATGTAAGCGACAATCGCCTTGTGTAGCCTGCTGAGTGGGACATCAGGGTGACTGCCTACAGAGTCACCAATGACTGGTGTGTTGTGTATGTTATAACACCCCATTGGCTGTATGTGATGGGCACACATTAGTCTGTGGGCTATAAGTTATTGTTGTTGTGTTTGGTGATGGGGGCTGCCTTTGGTGCCTACACAGAGTATGGAGAGGTACTGCACAAGTTGTACTCGTATGTGTGGCCTGTGGTGGTGGAGATCTTGTGAGACTATGTGATGAGTGGGGTGTGTTGCAAATGTTACACATCCCCACATGATTGTCAGGTTCAGTCAGGGTTGGTGACAGCATTACCCCCAGCATGGCTGCATATGTGCATCTCCCACAGGCTGTAGTGTCGTATGTTGGGAGGTGAGCATTGACTGTGTACATGAGACAATTGCTCTATTAACCTCACTGAAACAGTAGGTACTGGCAAGCCCAATACCAACAAGGAACCACACCACAAAAGAAACCTCCCACTGCTTGGTACGATAAAGGCTGTCCTCCACCACAAATACGAAAATAGAACTAGAAATAACTGAAAGATGATGATGATGATCAAAAACCAAAGTCTTTATTTGCTGGACACACAACAGATTGAGCGCACTTTCGTCTCTTATCGTGAGACTTCCACAGAATCTACTGTTAATACAAGTGTTCTGTTGAAATACTCTCATAATGACCAATTATTTACCATGGTAATAATTATTGGCAGTTCTAAGTAAATTAAACAACCCTTCATATAAAAAAAAATCTGCTTGTAAATTGCATATAATAAAACCACATATTGTCAATGAAATATTATACATAAAACATACATATCTATTTAACCATATACATATCTAAAAAAATATTTTTAATACATATATATATATATATATATATATATATATATATATATATATATATATATGTGTGTGTGTGTGTGTGTGTGTTAAATTATATAATTGTTGAATAAATATTGTGTAAATATGAAAATATATATAAAAACATTTGTAGTATCTAACATGACATAAAAAATCTACTTAACATAAAGATTTTGAAGGCAGGTAAACCTATGCCATTAATAGCCTATTATACACACACATGATGAAGCATAAAAGAAACTTATGTGTATGTAACCACTTTTGTAAAATATTGTATTGTTTAAAATACTCAACTAGTACTATATTAATAAATCTAATTATTCCAGTTACTTAAAATACATATGGATGTGACACAATATAATTATTACCATGGTAAATAATCTGTGATGGAGGACAGCCTTTATCGTACCAAACAGTGGGAGGTTACAATTGCTCTATTGCCACATGTACACCATATTCATCATATAGACAGGCAATAGCACTGTTACGTGACAGTTGGACATGCCTGTATATCCAACCATGTCTCACAAGATATGTGAGTTACGTGTGTACAACAGCTGTTGTACTGTAAGCAAGCTGGAAATGTAGGGACAGACAATGTAATTGTGAAAATGGTGTGGAATGGGTGCTATATTAATCAGTAGCTCATGAAGTGCTCACAAGTTCTGAACAAGTGCTGAGCATGAAAATATAATACAAATAGGGTGTTGGATAATATCAACCCACAAGTGGTGAGGACAGTCATAATTGGTGGCACCGCGCTATTACCCTGCTGAGTATGGTCTGCAAGTCCATGAACCATTATCAATGTAGATGTTAGCAGTACAGATGTAGATGACAGTACGGATGTTTGACTACATGTACCTTCGTATGTCACAGGAGTGTTCTACCAGTGGCCTGTTGACAGAATCAACACTACAAAAGCTGCCAGAGTGACATGTGCATATCACACCAGTGCCAGCTACAGTAAAACAGGGTTAATGTGTTGTACTCCCCCCTCACTGTAGCCCATACCACATAGACAAATGCGAGGCATCTGTGTATGTAAGGATGTGAATGGCCATGACCTATGAGCAATAGCTGTCTCAGTGTTGTGAAAAACATACAGAATGGGCTTTGTGGATGAGGTGTGTGACATATGTGCACATTCTGGCAGATGATATCAGCATTATCTCAGCATTGTCACCGCTAGGTGAATATCCCCGTACCCATTAACTACCACCTAGGCTGCGGTCAACATTATGGACACTGTGTAAGGGATGGTGCTGATCAGTTCACCTCCCTGAGTTGGTGACGTCTCCAGGCCTCTTAGGTAGTCATACGAGGTACCCATGTCATGACAGGGTGCCATCCATGAGAATGGAGATCATTGGAAAGGCATACTCAGCACTCGGGTGACCAATATTAGATCACATATCACCTTTAAGGGGTATTGGCCATGCATGGATGGGCGATACCAGCCTTCACAATCCTCACCTCCACTATGCAGCATGCTGGCTACCTTGCATAAAGACATGTGCTACACTATGATGTTGGACATGCTACATGTACATATCCTGATCTGAAAGACATATGTCATGGACAGCCACTGTCCTACTACTAGGATCACCACATGCTGGACAGATCCCTGTGCCATACATGTGACATACTCCCGCCATACCATGCAACCCCGTCCATCAAAGCTGCACATGTCATCTCTGTCATACATGGTGTGATGACCGCATGGTTGATGTATCAACTGTCTGGATCAGTAATGTGGCACTGATGCACCTCACGGTGGCAAAATCACTATTGGATACAGCTAGGAATCCTTGCCCGTACATGCTGTAGTTGATAACCATCCCTGCGAATGACGTCCGACTAGCCATTGTCAAATGTCTATCACATCTGCAACACAGGCGATCCGTGGCAGGATTTTGAACAGCTGTACAGTGCCGTGTCGATGTATATGGCAAAACACATGCATGTAAAGGTTTCCATGCGTATGTGTGCATTGTCACTGCTCAAGTCCATTAAGGCAGTGTATGTGTTGATATGTGACATATACACAGCATCAAGGTCAACAGCATTACCGTGGACACATACAGGTGTGTGCTGATAGGTAAGGACACCAGTGCAGGCAAACAGACATGCCCACATCAAGACAGCATTCACATGGAGTATGAACAATGTAATGAGGTGACACACATATATGGTGATGATATCCAATGCATAACGGGTGTTACATGTGTGTGACACAAACATGTCAGTCATGTCAGTGTCATGATGATTTGCAAAGATAACTGTGCAGATGTACTAGATTTACTAGAAATGTATGTGCAGCAGTATCTCTGTACATCTCTGATACTGTGACCTGTCACCATCATTATGTCTTACAGATAATGCCTCATTCACGCCTGCCAGTGTACAGCCACCAGGAGGATGATGTCCTCATCCCGTACCTCCATGAGAACTACGAGGTGTTGTTCAGCCATGTGCCACAGCATGCTCAGCAGCGTGAGGACCTGTGGCAGGATCTCCGCAGGAGGGTTAATGATGTGGGTGGCCATAACCGCACCTATCAGCAGGTGCACAGACACTGCATGGACTTGATATGACATGCAAAACAGCATGCCACTGCAATCGCCAGGGAACAAGGTGGAACAGGTGGTGGGCCACCAACCCAGCCCCCACTCACACACATTGAGGAGCTACTGGCCAGTCTGGGGACACCCTCAGAACAGCATCCACAAACACTAGCTGCCATCGTGGAGGTGGGTGTCTCCCAACCAATGAGCCTGGAGTTGCCTGGTAAGTCAGTACTGCACATATGACTATTATATCTCATTTAGTTGCATGTGTCACTGTACATTATGCAATGTAACATCATATGCAAGGTATGTTGACACACATGCTGCATACTACAGTATGCTACCCTGTGTATGCACACATGTGCATACTATATGCTATTGTACAGGTGAATGTGTTAACATGCACAGTGCACCTTGTGGCTGTCATACAGTCATGGATAATGTTCAAACTGCTGTGTCACCCCTATACAGGTACCTCTGGCGTGCCGCACAGACATCAGTCCATTGCAGGTGAGACTGTCATCAGTATCAGGCATGTTAAAGCATAGATCTATTCGCCATGTGGTCAGTTAACACTTGTACACTTGATGTTCAGTCCATTCACGATATACAGGTTGCATCACCCATCATTCACACTGGTTATTCATGTGCAATATATACAAATGAAGTGATACACTGACATAAAACCACAGTATCGATCATTGCTACATGTGTGGACAGCTGTGCATACAACGGTGGAGGTGTTGTACAATGTAGGCATATGTACTATACATTGGAACAACACGTGTGGTACACAAACAGTACCACACAGTGAGCTGGGATATGGGCAGCCCGCAGGAGTCACCATTGTGTTATATGCCCCTGCAATGGGTGCACACATTGTGATGTGCCATCTGACATGTCCCCGACATGTAGTGTTCTGGCTGCAATATTGTCACACTATCCAATAACACATACCCCACATACCAAACATACATTGTCTGCATAGCCCTGTGGATGGTGACATATCTGACATCTATGGGTGTATGTCACATGGGACAACACAGACATGTGAGATAGATGGCCAGCACAAACATTTGGCCAACACATGTTCACACATGGCCATGGGGGATGGCCAGAGACATGAAGCCACACAGTAGATGTGATGTGTATACACCCTGTTGCACATTGTCCACACATGGTCCAATTATAGCCTTAGTTGACTGATTATACAGTTGATGTGGTACACTGGACATCCTAAAAGCCTGTGCACAGGTAGTGGAGATGCCACTTAAGTCTACCATATAAGATGTGTTGAACATCACGACTGTGTCATAGCATGACACTAGTCACCTGTACAGCTTCCACAGACATTGACACCACATCAAGCCACAGATACTGTACATTTCCCTTGCTGCTGTAGGACATCACCGTTAGCTGTGCACCTCGTGTGTGTGATACATCAATGTCATGTGGGACATGGTGAATTGACACGTCTGCCATGTGTGGACATGGTTGTCAGGCAGCTAAGACTCTGTAGTAGTTGTGCAGGGGTGTCATCTGTAGGTCTTCCAGTGACCTGTCACATGACACAGCATGGCTTGGTGTGTATACACCTCAGCATCATGGGTCATAATCCACAGTTATGTCATGGGTATGCATGCAGTTATGGCTATGCAATGTGTGCATATTATGCACTGTATAGCAATATAGATGCCTCATGATGCCATGCAATGGCACAGTGTCTGTACTTCACACTGTATAGCAATGTAGACGGCTCACACTAACCTTCCATGCTCATGCACATTTGCTAAACATGCATTCTATCTGTAGGGCATGCAGACAACACTGCAATGTGATGCCCATTACGATGCTGTACATGTGTCAGGACTCCATTGTGTCAGACATGTATGCATGTTAATGCACACGTCAGCAGATTACATGTCAAGGTCACGTCAGCCATGTGTACTGTTAACCTGTTCTGGTCCACATGGTGTATCATGGGGATGCATGCTTACTACCATGATTGTGTGAACTGCATGGCTACTGATATGACACCTGCTTGCTGTAGTGTGCACCCCAGAGAGGTATGCTAACTAACACTATTAATATCTGAGCTGCATGCCATCTGCTGTATCACATGCATGCTGCATGCCGTCTGTCAAATCACATGCATTGTGTGTCTGTGTCTGTGTCTGTGTGTGTGTCTATTGTAATTTAGAGTCTTTCTTTGCATTCACAGGTGATGTAGGTGCGTTACCCTCCTGAGGTTCATCTGATGTTAGTGTCCCCACAGATAGTAGCAGTGATGAATATATGCATGAGTTACAGGCAGGGTTGTCAGGGGCTGAATCTGTGCCAATGGTTGCCATCCCAGCTATGTCCCCCTCTTCCCCACACACAGTTCTGCTGCCAACACATACCGCCTCACCAGTGGCCATAGAGGAAGGACAGTCAGCATCTGTTAGCGTGGAACAGGAATGTGTGGTGGCTACAGAAAGTGTGTCTCTACACCATGGTGTCAGTGTAATGACTGCAGATGTGCCACACAGGCATGTGGCTGGTGCTGCTCATAGGAGGACCTTTGGCAGACATGCACCTGCAGGACAGAGCGCAGCAGCTGGTATCACCAGACGCATGTTCCAGACTGTAATGGCAGCACAGGCATTTGCTGAATGGCAGAACAGAGAAGGGCAGAGGCTGCAGAGGGCTGCTATCCGTACTCTAAATGACAACATCCAGGCATTGGCAAATGCTCAACAGCAGATTGCTGATATTCTGGACAGGTGATTGGGTGACATGGTCGGAATCCTTGACCATGGCATGGAAATCCGCAAGTGTGAGCTGTCTGTGCTGGAACATCTGGTAGGAGTGAGGCATAGGCCACGTGGATGTAGGCCAGCTAACACCACCTAGTGCAGGTCAACGTGAGCGTACCACCTCACATGGCTGCTCCCATAGTGCCAATAGCAGTAGCATTGCAGCTGGTGCTGCGCTGTCCACACCAGGCCAGAGCAGGCCACGTGGACATGGCCCTGGATGTTCCCTGCTGGGACACGGTTCCAGTGGACATGTGTCGTTGGACAGTAGCCAATCTGTACCTCTGCCTGGTAGTGCCCGTGCAACCCCTGGCAGGCACAGGTCACGAGGCCGTGGCCGGACACAATGAGCTGTACATCCTGGTCTGTACAATCTGGAGCTGTCAATAATACCCCTGTGTAGGCCTCACAAAAGGCAGAACTGTATGCACACATACACACACACAGCAAACACATCTGTAGGGCACCACAACACCCACATGCATACTGAACAGACATGTCCAATCAGATCACCGGCCCTTACCCACACACATGATGTCATCCATTGATGCAGCCTATGCCCCTGGCAAACATTATCAGCCTGTGCATATGATGAAGCCTGTGCCGCATCCCTGTCATCCACACCATCGGCGCAGGGACATGCTCAAATGGTCTGATGCACAGGGTGAACAGAATAGTGAGAGAAGTGTACATTACATTACTTGTGTAAGAATAGTGAGAGAAGTGTATATTACATTAGTTGTGTACTGTTGAAACGCAACAGACATACCATGTAGTACAGGTTTAGCATGCATTGTTATATGTTCACAGTATGTGTCTCGGTAACAACAGTAACAGCATGTTGGTAATGATGCCCTGGTTCCCTCCTTATGGTCTACTTGCATGTGCCTACAGGTAGCAGTGTTTGCAGTCTCCCATGTGTAACTTTGGAGTACTCACAGGCACATATGGCAATATCAGTATGCTATACGTAGCCTCAACCTGACTGTTGGAAAGGCTAACATACCACAGATGTTGACACATATACTGATCCAGAAGCATGTGGGCTGCTTAATAGGCTACAGTGGCTAGAGACCTGCCATCCATACCAGGTCAGATCACAGGTATGTTGACATGGTGCAGGGTTTGTACACAGCGATCTGGCTGATGACAATGTTAGAGGCCACTTGATAGCATGAGGCCTCACTGTGTAGCAGTAATATCTTGTCACATTACAGGAACATGCCCACACTCACAGGGTCAACAACACTATAACGCACACTCCATAGTGTTGAGGTGAGGACCCCTGCCTATGTGGTAATCACCATCACAGTACTGTGCACCCATGATGGGAAACAGAGGAAGAGCATGTACAGGTAGCCAGTACAGCTGAGACCGATGGCATCAACAAGGTAGTAGACTGCATCATCATGAGGGGTTAGGGATCCTGTGTGTTCTGTATGGTAGCATACACCCTCACTCCATGCACCAGACAGCCATACATACATACACACACACACACACACACACACACACACACACACACACACACACACACACACACACACACACACACACACAAACACACTGTGAAGACCACAAATGTCATTCACATATGGATAGCTGATATGTGTGTGATACACACACACCACCCCTGCCTACGTCATGCTTTCCACACTGCAGTATGTACAGATCTCTACAACAATGTACAGGGGTGTGTAACAATTGGGATGTATTCCCCACCATATGTGGCATATATAGTCACACAAGCAAACACACATGGCAGTACTGTGAATGATACACCTGCTATATGATGATATGTCTGACAGACATGCAGCAGTATTGGTTGCATTATGTGTACCAACGTTACCGCTGGCAATTGTGCTGCTATATGCACATGGGAGGATGTAAGTGTTACAGGTGTTAAGTGACTTACAGTCAGTAACACCTGACCGCTGTGTAGGTTTTATGTCTTCACCGTCAAGTAACAGTAACATAGCGTACTGTTTGCACATGTAATGGTAGGATGGCGTGTGATACACCTGTGAGCCATCCCCGGCAAACATCTATCTGCACAGGTGGATCACCACTTTATGTACACACATCCATCCATACCTGATGTACATCCTACCGTACTGTCAGTATTTCACCATATACAGGTGTCAATGACGGGGCTGCATTGCAACTGCATGTTGTAGTTAGGCACAGATGAGTTACATACATCAGCTACTGCACATGCATAGTAGCTGCATGCACATTACAAATTGTACATGTGTGTTGGTCCTACATGCCTGTCATGTAGCCATGTTTGTATGCATTGCAATTGGTGGACATGTGTGATGACATACATAACATATGGACTGTTGTATGATATGATGGGTGTCATGGGTAACTAGTACAGAGGGAATGTGTCCTCGGTCAACATTGCTACCTCATGTACTGTTAGCGTTCAACAGCCATGGACCCACCTTCCATTTGCGTGTCTGTGATTGCTGTAGCCACTTGTCTGTACGGAGGACAGCAAAAGCTATGCTATGTACATATGTGTTGTGTGTGTGGTCCATGCACATATCCACTGCGATTACATGTATGTCATATCCAAACATGTGTGTTCTTTGGTGTACAGCGACAGTCATCTGTTACAGCTGTGTAAGACCCAGGGCCCCTGTTATGTGTAGAGCTGACCTGGTTTTGTACAGTGGTATCATTGCAATGCATATCACATGATGGAACCCTGTCGGTACATGTGTAGTCTGCACAGTTGCTGTAGACCTATGTACAGTCCACTGGTCATGAGTCACACGGAGTTGTGGTAATGTATGGCTGTGTATTGCTGGTCCAACGACATGGTGATGTCTGAGGGCTACATAGTAGACTGCAGTGTGTACCTCTGTGATCTGCACCTGAGACATCTGTGAAGGCTCCTGAGTGTGTACTGGTCAGTACATGTGAGTGGCCTTCATGTAAGTGGGGACAGTAACACCATACTGTGCCCTTCTGTGTTTAGAATCCGTGTGCATGCAAGACGGCCCTTTGCAACTGCTAAGTGTGTGAGCATGCCCAGTATGCCATTGTGTATCATGGACACACAGTACATTCCACACTGCACTCTTCTGTGTTTAGAATCCATGTGCATGCATGACAGCCCTTTGCAACTGCTGCATGTGTGAGCATGCCCAGTATGCCGTTGTGTAGATGGACACACAGTACATTCCAAACTGCGCCCTTCAATGTTTAGAATCCATGTGCATGCAAGATGACCCTTTGCAACTGCTAAGTGTGTGAGCATGCCCAGTACGCCATTGTGTAGATGGACACACAGTACATTCAAAACAGATGTGTGATACTGTGTGGGCATGCCCAGTGACACCTTGTGTCGGTGATGTGCCTCTGTGTATGGGCATGGCCATTGACATCCTGTATAGTGATGGTGGTCATCCAGGCAACAGATGTCCATTTTCCATGTCATAATGGATGCCTACTTTGAACACACTGGTAGATTGTCTTGAAGGGTGTACTGTCTGTGGTGCATCCAGTATCGATGTAGTGTTGTTGTAGTGCTCCATAGATAGGCAGTTGCCCCGATAAGACCACTGCCATGTGTTTGTCTATGTCTACCTTGGGACAGTAATATGCTTTTAGACTGCTCACTTTCTATACATTCCCTATCGGCATCCTTGCCTTTGTGGATGATGTCATCTACCTAGTTGTATGCCTCTGGGAGTGCTGTGCTCAGTAATCTCGGTAGCGCGTTTTGTAACTGCATAATGCTGTAGTGTGATAAGGAAGTTAGGTGCATGTTCGACTCCCAGCCCTGCCAAGTGTGTGTGTGTGTGTGTGTGTGTGTGTGTGTGTGTGTGTTTCCAGCTGCCTGGGGACAGAGTAATGCTTTTAGATGGCTCACACCACATACATTCCCTATCGGCGTCTTTGCCTTTGCGGATGATATCATCCACCTTGAAGTATGCCTCTGGGAGTGCTGTGTTCAGTAATCTCAGTAGCACATTCTGTAACTGCGCAATGCTGTAGTGTGATAAGGTAGTTAGGTGTATGTTCAACTCCCAGCCCTGCCAAGTGTGTGTGTGTGTGTGTGTGTGTGTGTGTGTGTGTGTGTGTGTGTATGTGTTTCCAGTGGGCTGGGGACAGAGTAATGCTTTTAGATGGCTCACACCACATACATTCCCTATCGGCGTCTTTGTCTTTGCAGATTATGTCATCAGTCTAGAAGTATGCCTGTGGGAGTGCGGTGATGCCGGAACTCGGTAGCACATTCTGTTACTGCATAATGCTGTAGTGTGGTAGACTAGACAGGTAGATGCTCGATTCCAGGGCATGGCAGGTGTGTGTTTGGCAGTTATACCGTATGTGTTGGTATCTGTGGTTGGCTAGCTGCAGGATGTGTTCAGTTTGTTTTGTTGCTGACCTATATAGTGTCCACAGCCGGCATATTTTGCCAAGACACTAGGTTGTCAACACATACATTCGCCAATAGGTCTGGTGAGTTACTGTCAGCAGCCCTACTCTTACCCTTGCTATGGTCTGACCCGTGTGACGCAACATATCAGTGGAACATGTAGTTTCCTTTCCATTCCTGTCTAATGCAGTGCTGTCATGTGGTTCACTGTTGTGATATAAATGCCATATCTACATATGTGTGTACATGTATATGTGTGTATGTATATATACATATATATATATATATATATATATATATATATATATATATATATATATATATATATGTCCATGTATATATGTATACACATAATATATGTGATATATGTAGATGTAGAGGTGGACATAGATGTGAACATATGTCTGGGGACATCAGCACTATTTGTGAACATATATCTGGGGACATCAGCACTATTGGCTATTTGTACCAGATGATCTGTACGTGATAACCTGGGATCTATGTATATCTGCCATGGCGTGGTGTTAATGCACATCGTCTGTGGTGTGCAGGGCAACGGGTTGTAGTCGTGTAGACACCGGTTATTTTGTTGCTGGGAAGACCATGGGGCATTGAATATGGTGATGGTAAGGCACCTGTTGCCAGTTGTGTGTGGATCTGAGCAATACTGAGCAATGGTTAATATGTTCGAGGTTTGGTATGGGTCATATAACTATTCATTAGAAGACTATACTATGCAGATGAGGTTGACTATGGTGTATCACATTTATCACCAGGGTGTGCTGCTGGTCCCTGGAGTGTATGTGTGTAGTCAGCCAGGTGCAGGTCTTGAATATAGTTGACAGCATGAGAGGGGGGTCAGGCTTACTGTACGTACATTGCAGAACTGTGCCTCGGGAGTGCTCCTGCCTTAGCTCACCTAAGCTAGGGGTGTGTCTATACCTGCCTGGTGACATTGGGAGGGATGACAGCAGTGGTGGGGTAGTCAGCATGTACAGGTTGCACAAACAGGTGTTGATCAGCACAATCAACTGATGACATGGCCAGTCTGCACATGAACAGTACATTAATGCGAGCAAGCAGCATACACACAGGTTTCGTCCATACTCTACACCACCGGTGTACACCTGCAGGGACATTTCACAACACAGTCTAACCAAATGACATGGGCTGCAGCAGACAACATATACCAACATGTGCAGGAGGCTGGGGCAGTGAGGATGTGTATGCTGCCGAGCAACCCTTACTGGGGTGACATAAGACTTTATAGACCGAGAGTGACTTACCAGTGTCTACATGGGCTGGGGATGTTGGAGCACTATGAGGTGGACAGAGACCTCCTACAGCAGCTTGTTGACCTGTGCCTAACACATCAAACAGGCTGAGGGAAACGCATCACAGTGGATACCATGGGATGTGTTGGCCTAGGTGTACTAGCCACAGGTAACTCACACAGCACAACTGGGGATATCATGGGTATCTCACAGGCATCTGCATCCAGAGTATTGCACCAGTTCACAGATGTCATGTCAACACATGCTAGTGAGCACGTACAGGTCCTCCACACATGTGATTAGTGGACCAGCAATATGCATATGTTCAACCACATGGATGAGTACCCTGGGGTACTGGGTGCTATAGCCTGCACACGTAGCACCACCCAGGGAGCAGGGTAGGGCCTACAGCCAGTGCTGGGGCATACCCTCCAACAGCTGGGCCATATGCGATGGCCAGGGCATGAGATTGAATGTGTGTGCTGTCTGCCCTGGCAGCTATGATGTGTCCGATATATGACATCTGACACAGCTGTAGCACACCAATGCCTATATGGACATCCCCTACAGTCTCCTAGTGGGGGATGCTAGGTAAACACTGGTGTAGTGGCTTATAACACCCATCAGCAATGCACACACACCTGAACACTCACACCATACTGAGGCGGATGCACAGGCAAGACATATACATGTGCATGTGTTTGGGATGCTCGGTTCACAGTTCTGGTATCCGGACACATCTGTTAGGGCTCTGCAGTATTCACAAGCTACATGCATACAGTTTGTTATGGTATTTGCTATGCTACACAATGTTATCCTGCAGTAACAGTTGCAGCAGAAACAGCATGGGGCAGGGCCACACAGCCCAACACCACTGCCAAGGCCTGTACAGGCACAGTGTGACTTGGTGAAGGAACTACCTGAGTAGGGCACAGTCGGCAAAAGCCCGTGCACAGTATGACCTGCCCTTGGCAAAGAGGCAACACAAGGCATATGCACTGACACAGTAAGTACCCATGGATTTCCCCTCTCTAACCCGCACACAGTACAATGGATGCCAAACATGACAGTACCTGTGCTCGGCCATGTATGGGAGGTGCACTGTGTGCATCCGACATAGGCAGCACTCCAGCACCATCCTCAAGTCCGTAACACAACCAGGGTATGTCTATTGACCTAACAAGTGACAGTTGTATTAGAATGTATACTTACCCATTGCTATTTATGTATGTGAGCATACAAGTGACTGTGGTGGCCAAATGTTAGGGCAGCAGACAGTACACATCCATAGTGGCACCGTGACCTCTGTAGCACATGCGGGGGTCACAATGGTAGCCTGTAGTACATAGGGTGTCCTAACCCACTGCAGATTATGGGGTGACCATCATGTGTGTCCGTACAGCCCACACACGTTCCATGCAGCTGGACAGATGTGGACCAATACAGACAAATGATATACGATGGCCTATGGATATGCCCAATGACTGACCCCAACCCCCTATGACACACACAGATGACAGCAGGCCAGACTGTTTGATGTAGGTTGTGTAATAGGACGTCCAACACCACTGTGCTGGTAATTAATGCTGGGAACTGACGTACCCTGGTATCTCTCCAACCAGCAATTTAGGTAGGTCCACACACTGACATGGAGTACCCGGCAGACCAGTACAGTAGCGGCAGATGTGTACAACTGTTGGCTGCGCCCCCCATCACACCTACACATGTGAGAGTCATGTGCACCACCCACGGTGTTGTGTAGGACTGTGGTTGTGGTTGCATGTCCCCCCACGCTATACAGACATGTAGCAACTGTCAATGCCACATGACCATTAGCTACCCTGCAGACACAGCATGTCATCTGTCTGTGTAGAACGGAGGGGTCAGCTACACAATACTATCTGGACATGTGACACATGCAATACAGTTGATCATACTTTGCATGCTCACACACATGACGGTATTGTCAGTCTACAACAAGCGTAACAGTCATACTGAGCATGCTCACACACTGAAACACAGGATGGCCAGGCATGCACACACCAGTGGTCCGCACATATCTGCCAGTACATTGCTATACTGTTGGATGTCTGCGCTGTATGGTGTTTGCGGTCTATTGTCTGTACTTATGCCATGGTCTATTGTTAATTCACATGAGCTATGTGCGCAGGGTACTTCTACCATCACATGTATAGGGCAGTTCTTTGTATGCGGACAGGCCGACGCCTTTGCATACAAACCGGGTAAGGCACAGTCCAGCAGGTGGGAGCTGTTGTGCGTGGGTTTGCACAGTGTTAAGCACTGCTGACCTCTGGTCACAGCACCTAATACATGTTTAGACTCCACATTTCTTTGACAGGGCACTACTGGCATACTTTTAGACAAACACGCTTACAGCCGCCTGCTCTCCGACATTTCCGCTTACATTTGTCACTCACGCTGGGTGTGTGCGATACCTTGTGATGTGTATTACATCGGACTACATGACTACAGTATCGGGTATGTGTAACCATTTTGCGATGGCAGCCATTTGACTGTACGGACTCGGCGGCCTGTCCAGTGACGTAATCATATTATATGCGTGTTCCTCATATGATCTGCTCCCATCTGCCTGATACATGGGAACCGATACTCTGCAATGCTGACATGTGACTAGAGTTTGTTAACGCAGCTGTCTGCTGAGTCATGCTACTGCATACCTACTGTACGTTGACCACCTTTCAGATTGCACAACGGGAGACTGTAGGAGTGACACCTTTCCCACTTTGCATGGGACAGTCCCTCATCACACATCACATGTGACAATACCAGAACTCTCCACCAATCGGGGACACATTTCTGCAGAATCAGGGACAGGTCATGAAAAACAGGGACACTTTTACAAAAGTAGTGCTATTAACTTGACACATTGACAGAAACAGAGCATATGACTTAATACACATATTCTGAAGTAACAGTTGTTTATAACTCTTACTTATTGTCATTAGTCAGTAAGTGTAATTCACCACCTTTCCTTCAACAGCCACTACATTTAGGAGGGATTAAGAAGGACACATTTAGACTTTCAGTCAAACCCAGGGACGTACCTGACATTCAGGGACAGTTGAGTGGTATGGACAATACTCTAGCCATTGCAACTGTTCTGATTAGGGGACCTTCTCATGTTGTAGGTGTCTGTACTGGTTGCTTGTTACAGGTCTTGTATACCTGACACGTCGATATGTCATATGTAGTAGCATAAGCAACTATACTGCTGCTCGACTATGCTTTGATTTGTTCCGATATGTATATTTCTGTACTATGCATGGCTGTAAGTATGTTCTGCCCTGGTACATCTGACAGTTCTACAGAGCAGGTTCCACTTTGGCCGTTCAGACTGGTGGCAGCCCTATAGACCCTATATGTAGAGCTATCACATGTGTCAAGGCAACACATACCCACAGCATACCTCTCAACTGTCCCTGATTTTCAGGGCCGTCCCTGATTTTAACTCAAATTTTAACTCTGTCCCTCTTAATCCCTCGTAAAACTAGTAACATTTTGAGGAAAGGTGGTGAATTACACTTCATGAATAATGACAATAAGTAAGAGTTACAAACTTCTTTTACTTCAGAAAATGTGTATTAATTCATATGCTCTGATTCTGTCAATGTTTCCAGTTAATAGCTCTAATATTTTAAATGTGTCCCTGATTGTCCTTGTGTTTTCTTGACATGTCCGTGATTCTGTTGAAATTTGTCCCCAAATGGCTGAGAGGTCTGACCCACAGCCAGTAGTACACGGACGGCCTCCACGGTTTGCGTACGTTAAGGTTATTCATGTAGCATTATAATTGATAATACTTTTTCCTATTACATGTAGCTGTTACTGATACAACAAATTGATGTCTGACACCACTACACATACTATATAGCCTCCATTCCCAAACTCACAGGCCATGTGCCATAACTGTCATTTTGCAAGACACAACTGCCCAGACGGGTGTGTCCCTCGCAGGTGTACGGGTGTTTAACCTCTTCTATTATGCTATCATCTACCTGAGGTGGTCAGCAACTTATGCACTTTCCGTCAGTAGCAGAACTCACATACCAATGGGTGTGAATGAACACTGTATCAGGAACAATGCATAACACCCTGCGGGACACATTTAGATGATTGGTTCAATTAACCAGACACATTCACAGTCACAGAACATATGTATTCATTCATGTTTGTCGAGGTACATGCCGCTTATGACTCATACATGTTGTCATCTGTCATTACCTGTATTCCGCCACCTGTTCACCTAATATCAGTAGTTCTGGCAGTGTTTAGTTGGACTTTGTTACATTCTGATACGTAACTATGGACATCCATGCTAATCGGGTACACGGCACTGTGTAGGTCTCTATGTATTCCTCGATGGTTTACAAACTATCCGGTAGATGTGCTCTTCAGGTTTGGGAGGTGTAGACGTATGCTATGCCCACATAGGAATATTAA